>NW_014577719.1:62588-66989 GCF_000485595.1 Priapulus caudatus
GCCCCGCATACACACGCGCGCGCGCGACACACACACACACACACACACACACGCACGCGGCGCGTGTGCGGTATGTTCCTTCATGCAGAACAACCGCCCGGCGGGGTGTGTGTGTGTGTGTCGTTTATAACTCGGGGATCGACTGTACGTGTGCCTGCACGGCGCTACAACACAGGTGGGTAGCTACCTTGCTTAGCTACTCACAGCCAAGAAGGCTCCGGTGCCATTAAAATATTCTACCCTACACATACGCGAGAACGTATAAATATATGTTACTCTGGTGCTATATATGGGGCCTCAACTTTCTTCGAACTATAGAGTTTTATTTGTTGGTTGATTGGGGACATTGCACATGCATATTATAGCGAGGTATATACACGCTAGAAGAAGACGCTCTGATAATGTTGTTGTCCTTCTCGTTGATCCGTACTCGTGTGTATAAGTGAATGCATGTCAGCTAATAATCTCGGTTTATCTATACATATATATTATATACCTCTGCTAACTAAGTAACGAATATTATGTGCAGTATCGAAGTATTACTGTGCATTGGCATTACAGTGAAAGAGGAAATGACATTCGGTATAACGCCAGCGTGTAGAAGAATCACGATCTCTTAACGAATAGCCGTATATATATATATATCTTTACTCACCTCTTTCTCCGGGATGAAATTGTCTGTCGGTAAAATTTAAGTTCCTCCTGCAGTAACAGCGACCTCTCGCGGTAAGAGGCTAGGTAGTGGGTCACAGACGAGGAGAGGCAGTGAGCCGTGACGTCATGACGTGCCGCTCCACTCGTCCGTCTGTTTACGCGTCAATCCCTCCATCAGTCCGTCCTTTCCTCCATTTCCTCGGTGCGTCGTCCGTATATCCATCCGCCCGTCTATTCCTCCGTACGTCTGTTCGTCCACTCGCTTGAAGAAAGTTTTGCTCATATCTCTACATTTTCTGGTTCTTTCTCGTTTTCTCCCTCGCGCTTTCGGGGTTGTCAGCACCACTATTGTACGCATCTGACAGATTCCTCTCACGCGTTTGCTTCCGATAGTAATTTAGTAGACGGTTCTGGATAAATGGATGTAGCCATCCAACCCTTCGTTCTATATTTCCGACGAATTAACTCCACAGACAAATATATAGGCAGTGGATATTCGTTTAGGTTTTTGCACAGCAGGCATTTTCAGCGTTTCCCAGTTTTCTTCGTTGCGTTCCTTATTTAACTTATATTAGATTTGTCTTTTACTTCTACAAAACTTGTGATACACGCCCACAGAGTCGGTTGCCATGGGTACATGGTTCTGTTTCCATAGTTACAACGTTCACCCTAGTTTGTTGTTTATCACCTACAACAAATCGTGTAAATGAACAAGACAAGAGTACGTGTATCGAAATTAAACTAGAATCGGCTGTTGCCGCTCCTATATTTATATCACGTATCGATGCAACATCTATCAACATCAACAACATCATCATCATCATCATTCTCATGAACACCAACAGCAACAACAACGTCTGCGACAACAAAGTTTTCAACAACAACAACATTTACAACACCAACAACGTCTGCGTTCATTCCCAGTTACTCTCTCGCAGTAAACGATAAGTAACCTATCTAGATATGTTATCTTCCCCCGGGGAGGAAGAGAGGGGCATCAAACGTACACACGCAACGTTACGTTGGTTGAACGTATTAGTTCAACATACACATACATCATCATATGATATGATATCATATCACATCATATCATTAACATGATTCCCCTCTGATAGCGAGATTCGTGACACTGCTGCTGCGCAGTAGGTTTAACCCACAGAAATAATATACTAGGTAGACTCTATAGGTGTCTCTATATATTTCGATGAAGAGAGAGAGAGAGAGAGAGAGAGAGAGCGGGGGGGTTGAGAGAGAGAGAGAGAGAGAGAGAGAGAGAGAGAGAGAGAGAGAGAGAGAGAGAGAGAGAGAGAGCAGGAGGATTCGAGGCCGACATGTCTGAGTGAATCACTGAGAGCTGTCGGCTGAATGTTCTCTCATATTATTCAATATTATTTATCTCATGTAATATCTCACCTAATTTATCGCACCGCTACTTCGGCCTACGCAGTGTTTTTATCTGTTTCTCTCTCGCTCGCTCTCGCTCTCTCCCACGCACGCTCTCGCTCTCTTTCGCTCTCTCACTCGTCTTCTCTCTCGCGCTTTAATTCCCCCTCTCTCTCTATCTCGCTGTCTCGCTCTCTTTCTTTTGCTCTCTCTCTCTCGCTTACTTTTTCTTTCTCTCTCTCCATCTTTCGGACGCGCGTGCGTGGGTGTGGTCAGGTAAGGTGCACACAAAAGTGATTCTATTCGTTGAGCAGTAATTGTGAGCCATATATATAATTATATATATATATATATATAGGACAGCAAAAACTCTTGTTAGGTCGAATAGAGATATTAAATTTTGTATACCTTTTAAAATGTTATTTGTATTATCCTTATCTGATATCGAATAGTGATATTTGTATACGCTGGTAAATATCATATTTATTAACCTTTTCTTATATCAAAGAGTGATATTTGTATACCCATACAAATATTATTTGTATCACAATTTCGTGCATCAAAGAGTGATAGTTGTAGTGTGATACGTATATTACTAATATACTATATATACTAAATATTATTCGTCCGTATTACATGTTACCCGAGTAGACGACGCGTCGCCCATTTTAGACATACAAAGGGCTCTTTATACGTTTGAAACAGTGATATGTCAGATAACAACAAACAGGTGCTTTGTCGCGGTCGTTTACGAACCACGTTGAGTGCGTCAGTGATATCGAACATGGCCTAGAACTTTTAGCAACTATAGTGTCGCCCCCGGGTGCATGTATCCGATTCTATGATGTGTATGTTTGCGTTCGTAGCAACCGACATGACTAAGCTAGCTAGATAGAGTGCGCGCAACACAGAGGGAGAGAGCGTGAAAGAAAGCGATAAAAAGCAAGTGGCAGATGAGAGAGATAGAGAACGCGCACAAACGAGAGAGAGAGAGAGAGAGAGAGAGAGAGAGAGAGAGAGAAAACACACGAGAGCGAAAACATAACCTCCTCCAACTCTGTTGGGCGGAGGTAATGAGACACCGTGACAGATCTAGCTTCGTGGTCAAGACTATGAAAACATATTTGTCACTTTTACGGACATACCATCACATATGATGAGTACATATCCACATTCATGTGTATACATAAATATTTGTATACAACACCCTGTCATCACATACCTTTGTAAGATAATATCAGGACTCAGGAGTGTAATATAGAGATATTATTATAGAGATATCTCTATATTATACACTCCTGATAATATGTATTAGGATGATGTTTTGAATTTCGATTTAGTCCGAAATCTGCAAACCGTGATTCTTTTATCATACACATCGCTGAGGAAATAATATCACATAAATTTTCACATTTCATCTACTGGTGATAATTTAATTCTCTAGCAGCGCCATCTAATGTGGGAACTAGTGTGTAAACTGTACTAGTCGGTGGCTGCTGCCTATTAGACTCATTGCAAGCCTGCAATAGTCAAGGATTGATAAGTAATGGTTCTTCTAAATAACTCATACACAATAGGCATCGCACACAAATACATGTATATATGTATACTATACAATAGCTGCTTTGGAAACCACATATTGAATATATTATATATTATTTATAGCCATATATATATATTATACATTTACGGTTAAACAATCAAAAAACATAGAACTCTTTAAAATGGGGTAAGTAATTCATTCACACGACTAGCCAATCGCGAAGCTGCATCTGGCGACACGTCGTGCCGTGATGCTCTCTTGTTCACCAAGATGATTCGCGACGTTCTCTTGTTCGCCGAGACGACGCGCGGCATTGTGCCTACCATAATACGACGTCGGACGTTCACTTGTTCAACGAGACGCCAACGCCTCATACTCCTCTCTGCGACGTCACTCGCTGAGCGCGTACTCCTGGCTCGCCAGGTGGCGCTGATGCTTCGTCGTCGGCACCAGGCCGCGCCCCGCCATGTAGAACTCTTCGCAGGCGTACGGCAGCGAGGCGTGCGTCAGACGCAGCGCGAAGCACTCATCCGTGAAGCGCCACCTGGTGTCCACCTGCAGCGCGTCGTCGACGAAATGCCGCAGCGGGGCGACGTGCGACGATAGCGCCGTCCAATCGGTGAGAAAGTCCTCGACGACGTGGTGCAGGAGGCGGGGCCTCGGCAGCAGCCAGCCAATCGGCTTGCTCGCCATGTCCGCGGCTGTGTGTGGGGATGAAAGAAAGAGAAGACGTGTCAAGCGCGTATGCGAGGCGAGGGACGGGAGGAAGGAGGGAGGGAGTGGAGGGGGAGGGGGAAGGGAAGAGCAGAGGTTAGGGAAGG
>NW_014577719.1:68230-90644 GCF_000485595.1 Priapulus caudatus
ATATCATATCACATCATATCATTAACATGATTCCCCTCTGATAGCGAGATTCGTGACACTGCTGCTGCGCAGTAGGTTTAACCCACAGAAATAATATACTAGGTAGACTCTATAGGTGTCTCTATATATTTCGATGGTTTAACCTTTAACGTTTACTGTCTTTCGAAGAATCCGTAGCGACCAGAATCCCAACATCACTACTTTACATGTTATCGCGAACACATAACTATATACAATGAGGAGTGAATAAATGTGTTGATTTCACACAATGTTTTGATTCACTTCCAATACATTGTATCAAGAGTACATAATAGAGATATTCTATCTATAATAGAGACTATAGACTATAATAAACTATAATAGAGAATATCTATATGTACTCTTGAGTGTATGTATACAGTGTATGTGTGTGTGTGCGCGCGTGCGTGCGTGCTGCGTGCGTGCGTATGTATAACATATATATATATATATATAATTATATATATTTATTTTGTATCTAGACAATGTATTATATAATTCTGTTCGTGATACTACCAATAATAAGGAAGACCAATAATAAGACCGTATGGAAATAATATAATTATACAACCCCGAGATTCGAATGGAGGATCACCACATCTCTTGTGCTTCAATTTTGATATCTGCTACTACAGCTATATAACATATGTACGTGAGAATCGACTGATATATGAATTCGCATTCCAAGTTAAACAGGTGTTATCCATCACAGCACATAAGAAACTAGACAGAGTGCACTCACGAAGTGCATACCTCCGCCGACAACATACGCCATATGCCATACAACTCACGAACACACGAATAACCCACGATATACGCCAGCGTACTGACATGTACACGCTCCGATGTAACATGTACGTGTTACGAGCTGGCTCGCTGGGCTCGCTGGCTTGCTGACTCGCTGGGTGATATCGAGCGACCGCCAACGACATACGCCATACGCCTCGACGCGCTAATATCGATCGCGCGAACACACGAACACACGAGAGCGAAAACATAACCTCCTCCAACTCTGTTGGGCGGAGGTAATGAGACACCGTGACAGATCTAGCTTCGTGGTCAAGGCTATGAAAACATATTTGTCAAACTTTTATGGACATACCATCACATACGACGAGTACATATCCACATTCATGTGTATACATAAATATTTGTATACAACACCCTGTCATCACACACCTTTGTAAGATAATATCAGGACTCAGGAGTGTAATATAGAGATATTATTATAGAGATATCTCTATATTATACACTCCTGATAATATGTATTAGGATGATGTTTTGAATTTCGATTTAGTCAGAATTCTGCAAACCGTGATTCTTTTATCATACACATCGCTGAGGAAATAAGATCACATAAATTTTCACATTTCATCTACTGGTGATAATTTAATTATCCAACAGCGCCATCTAATGTGGGAACTAGTGTGTAAACTGCACTAGTTGGTGGCTGCTGCCTATTAGACTCATTACAAGCCTGCAATAGTCAAGGATTAATAAGTAATGGTTCTTCTAAATAACTCATACACAATAGGCATCGCACACAAATACATGTATATATGTATACTATACAATAGCTGCTTTGGAAACCACATATTACATATTATATATTATTTATAGCCATATATATATATTATACATTTACGGTTAAACAATCAAAAAACATAGAACTCTTTAAAATGGGGTAAGTAATTCATTCACACGACTAGCCAATCGCGAAGCTGCATCTGGCGACACGTCGTGCCGTGATGCTCTCTTGTTCACCAAGATGATTCGCGACGTTCTCGTGTTCGCCGAGACGACGCGCGGCATTGTGCCTACCATAATACGACGTCGGACGTTCACTTGTTCACCGAGACGCCAACGCCTCATACTCCTCTCTGCGACGTCACTCGCTGAGCGCGTACTCCTGGCTCGCCAGGTGGCGCTGATGCTTCGTCGTCGGCACCAGGCCGCGCCCCGCCATGTAGAACTCTTCGCAGGCGTACGGCAGCGAGGCATGCGTCAGACGCAGCGCGAAGCACTCATCCGTGAAGCGCCACCTGGTGTCTACCTGCAGCGCGTCGTCGACGAAATGCCGCAGCGGGGCGACGTGCGACGACAGCGCCGTCCAATCGGTGAGGAAGTCCTCGACGACGTGGTGCAGGAGGCGGGGCCTCGGCAGCAGCCAGCCAATCGGCTTGCTCGCCATGTCCGCGGCTGTGTGCGGGGATGAGAGAGAGAGAAGACGTGTCAAGCGCCGTATTGCGGAAGGCGAGCGAGGACTTGGAGGAAGGAAGGGATGGCGAGTGGAGGCGGGAGTGGGGGAAAGGAAGAGCAAGAGGCGTTAGGGAAGGGCGGGATGGGGAGGCGTAGACGGGAGGGTGAGGGGGAGGGAGGAGGGGAGGGGATGGTGGGAATGAGGAGGAGGGGGATAGCAGATGACGAGGCGATGTACAACAGGGGTGTCAGCTGCAGCGGATATGCGCACGGAAGTATTACACAGAGCTGCTCTGTGAATGATACTACGTAACGTATACATGGCGACAACCCGAGTCGCGAACATGTTGACACGTACGACCATCCGAACCAATGAACAATGCTCCGTTATTTATTTTAACAGCCAGTTATTATTTAGTTTTTTTTTTTTTCTATTCTCTTTATTTTTTCTATTTTTCTTTGTCTTTTTTCGTAGATAGCTTTAATAGAGTAATTGGAGTTATTTTTTCTTTGTTTGTTTTTTTGTTTTTGTTTTTTGTAGGCTTTTTTTATTGTTTTTTTTGTTTTTTTTGTTCTTTTTGTCGGGTTGTTATAGTCTTTGTTTTTTTTGTCTTGTGATTGTCGTTTGTTGTGTTTTAGACTAAATTCTCTATTTTATTATTTATTTAATTAGTTACTATATATATAATTATTTGTTTTAATTATTAGTTATTTATTTTAAATTCGTTCTACCATTAAACGTGTATTCGCGAACCGAGACACCCTCGTGTCAGTGCAACGGCCTTCCCGAAGAGAAAATCTGAGCTCGTGTTTCGAAACACGACCGCCTTTGAAATTAGCGCAAATTGCCTAAGGCCGTAAATGAGGGTAAGACAGTAAGATGGCGTTAGATTGGACTCACCGGTCGGTAGTGCGTCATAGTAGTACAGCACCGGGTGGAGGAAGTTAGAGAGGTGCGCGTGGCTGTAGCTTCCAGTAGCTCGCTGACTGTGGAACGGGTCCTTCCCCTCTCCTGCAAAAAAACACGAACATAAGGCATCTGTGGTGTTCACAAATAGATTAACCAGATTCAGATACGTTTCAGCATCTTTATTGGCAATGTCCAACATGGAAACTTGCTGCCACGGAAACTCTCTGTTTCATTACTTTCCTTTCTCGATAGGTAGCCAGCACACAACATACCAGTATCCTCAACACATTCCCTCTCCTGCAACAAACACGAACGAGGCGTCACACTAGGAGAGAGATGTGGTTCACCTATGTTTCCTATGTGGTTCACCTATGTTTCCTATGTGGTTCATCTATGTTTCCTATGTGCGCTTCACCTATGTTTCCTATTGCGGTCTTCATCTAGGTTCCTTGTGGTTCATTCTATGGTTTCCTATGCTGGTTCACCTGCATTTCCTATGTGATTCATCTCATGTTTCCTAGTGCGCTTCATCTTATGTTTATATGTGGTTCATCTGTTTCCTTATGTGTTCATCTATGTTTCCTATGTGGTTCATTCTATGTTTCCTATGTGGTTCACCTATTTTTCTTACATGTGGTTTTCTTACCCGAGAAGTTTTTGCCGTACTCGAGGACGATGACGATCACCGGACCAGCCTCTATCCCGCTTATCGCAGCAAACTCCGGCAGAAGGTTGATCGGAAACGCCTCCACGTAATCTGCCCTCCGCTTGTTGCTGAAGGACACAAAGCATGCAGCGTTAATTCCCCACCTGTTAGTTAATCTCTTTACCCAGCTGAGGCTCTGTTATGTTCTGTGGTACAGTTTATCTGTCAGTTATTAGTGATGAGGATCAGTGGGGTTGGTTGCCGAAACGTCGCGTTTTGTTGATCGAGAAAGTGACAGGGATTTGATGATAAGTGGTCACATTTGGTTTTTAATTAGTGGACCCCCAAGGCTAGCAGACGAGACTGCAAACCCAAAACATCATATTGATCTGCCAAGTAACATGGTGTTAGAGACCAACCACAAAACCATGTATTTTACACCTATTTTTCTCGAAAAGCAATGGGTTTTGGGACCGAACTAATTCCGCTTCGGTGCGCGATAGCATTTGTAGTTTCTTCAAGTTTTGTTGTTGTTCAGAATTACGATTCGGAAATAATCTGGGTGCAGAATTCTGCTTTAGCGGTAACGACGTCAGTAGTAGCAGTAACGCTGTAGCATTTCTCCTCTTTCTCTTATCAACACTCTACCACTCTAGCATTTCCACTTAGCGCTTCTACATTTCCCCTCTTCCTGGCTACACATCAACCACCTTAGCATTTCCAATCGTCTCATAGTACGTAATTATACAGAAATAATCTGGGTGCAGAATTCCGCTTCAGCAGTAACGACGTTGGCAGTAGCAGTAACACTGTAGCATCCACACTTCGCTTCTACATTCCCCTCTTCCTTACTACAAGTCTACCATGCACTCTGCTATAAGTTACCACGCAACTCTTTACACATCTACCATGCACTCTCTACACATACTAACCACGGCACCTCTACACATCTAACCATGCACTCTCTACAAGTCTACCACGCACTCTCTACAAGTCTACCATGCACTCTCTACAAGTCTACCACGCACTCTCTACAAGTCTACCATGCACTCTCTACACATCTAACCACGCACTTCTCTACACATCTAAACCACGCACTCTCCTACACATCATAACACGCACTCTCTACACATCTACACGCACTCTCTACACATCTAACCACGCACTCTCTACACATCTAACCACGCACTCTCTACACATCTAACCACGCACTCTCTACCACGCACTCTCTACACATCTAACCACGCACTCTCTACCACGCACTCTCTACACATCTAACCACGCACTCTCTACACATCTAACCACGCACTCTCTACACATCTAACCACGCACTCTCTACACATTAACCACGCACATCTCTTACCATCTAACACGCCACTTCTCTACACATCTAAACCACGCACTCTCTATACAGTTAACCATGCACTCTCTAACATCTAACCACGCACTCTCTACACATCTAACACGCACTCTCTACCATCTAACACGCACGTCTCGACACATCTAACACGCACTCTCTACCACGCACTCTCTACACAATCAACCACGCCACTCATCTACCACGCCACTCTCTACACATCTAACCACGCACTCTCTACACATCTAACCACGCACTCTCTACACATCTAACACGCACTCTTCTACACATCTAACACGCACTCTCTACACATACTAGACACGCACTCTCTACACATTCTAACCACGCACTCTCTACACATCTAACCACGCACTCTCTACACAATCTAACCACGCACTCTCTACACATCTACCACGCGACTCTCTACACATGCTAACCATTGCACCCTCTAACAATCATCTACCCATGCACTCTCTACACATCTAACCACGCAACTCTTCTACACATCCTAACACGCACTCTCTACACATCTTACCCACGCCACTCTCTACACATCTATACCAAACGCAACTCTCTACCACATCTAACCACGCACTCTCTACCACACTAACCACGCACTCCCTACACATCTAAACAACGCACTCTACTACACATCTCACCACGCCACTCTCTACACATCTAACACGCACTCTCTACAAGTCTACCATGCACGTCTGTACGACATTCTAACCACGCACTCTCTAACATCTAACCATGCACTCTTCTACACATCTTTAACACGCACTCTCTACACAATTCTAACCATGCACTCTCATACACATCTAACACGCACTCTTACACATCTAACCACGCACTCTCTACACATCTAAACCACGCACTCTCCTACACATCTAACCACACACTCTCTACACATCTAACCAACGCACTCTCTTTACAATGCTAACCACGCACTCATCTACACATCTAACATGCCACTCTCACCACAATCTAAACCACGCACTCTACTACACATCTAACCACGCACTCTTACACGGCTCTAACCACGGCATTCTCTCACACACTAACACGCACTCTCTACACGCACTCTCTACACATTACCACGCACTCTCTACACTCTTACCACGCACTCATCTTACACATCTAACACGCACTCTCTACACATCTAACATGCACTCTCTACACTATCTAACACGCACTCTCTACACATCTACCACGCCACTCTCTTTACACATCTAACACGCACTCTCTAACACATCCTTAAACCAATGCCTACTCTCTACTCACATCTAACACGCACTCTCTACACAGTCTAACAACGCACTCTCTACACATCTCACCACGCACTCTCATACACATCTAACACGGCACTCTCTTACAAGGTCTACCATGCACTCTTGTACACATCTAACACGCAACTCTCTACACATCTAACCATGCACCTCTCTTACACATCTAACCACGCACTCTTCTACACATCTAACCACGCACTCTCTACACGTCTAACCATGCACTCTCGTACACATCTAACCATGCACTCTCTACAACATCTAACCATGCACTTCTCTACACATCTAACCCACGCATCTCTACACATCTTACCATGCACTCTCTACAACAATCTAAACACGCACTTCTTACACATCTAACCACGCACTCTTTACACATCTTAACCACGCCTCTCTACACATTAACCACGCACTTCTATACATCTAACCATGCACTCTTCTTACCACGCCACTCTCTATACCATCTACACATGTCACTCTCTACCACGCGCACTCTCTACAAAGTCTAACCACGCACTCTTACACATCTAACCATGCACTTCTCTACACATCTACCATGCACTCTCTTTTACACGCACTCTCTAACAAGTCTAAATCCACGCATCTCTACACATCTAACCATGCACTCTCTACACATCTAAACCATGCCTCTCTTACAACATCTAACCATGCACTCTCTACACAATCTTAACCATGCACTCTCTACACATCTAACCACGCACTCTCTACACATCTAACCACGCACTCTTACACGTCTAACCACGCACTCTCATACACATCTAACCACGCACTCTCTACACATTAACAGCCGTACTCTCTTTACACAAATCTAACCACGCACTCTCTACACATCTAACACGCACTCTCTACACATCTAAAACCATGCACTCTCTTTTACACATCTAACCATTGCACTCTCTACCACGCACTCTCTACACATCTACCCACGCACTCTCTGAGCATGATGACGTCGGCCAACACCCCGAACATCTGGTAGAGGTCGGACGCCTCGTTCACTCTGCGCAGTATCGCGGCGACGATCTCAGTCGCGCGCAGCGAGTAGGCGGGCCATGCGTCGCCGTGGTTACGTCTCTCGAGTATCTTGTGTAGCGTTCTCGCTGCGGGGAGAAAACGGGGAGAAAACGGCTCGTGGGATTACGGCGCGAAATTTGGACGATGCGGCGAAGGAGCGATTCGGAGTATCAAGCGAGTATTTCGAAGAAAAGCGTAAAATTACATTATACTATATTAATAATAGTAATTCCTATTAAGTCACAACTCTCAAGTCGCACCGGCATCGATCTTCACCGAGGCCAACCCTCGGGTCAACACGACGAGGCTAACCGAATATTCGCTCGTCGCAAACGTGCGACGACATGCCTAATCACACGCGACAAAATCACGTCATTAATGAACGAATTAATTACGAATTAATGGACGAATGGCGCGAGACTTGCGTGACGCTGCTGACAGCATGCGCAGCGCCACCTACCGGTGTATCTAAATCCGTGGATGAACCCCCCGGCGGATCGGCGGAAGTCGAGGGAGTGGGTGTTCGCTCCGACGAAGAACAATCCCGGAACGGTCGTCGCCTCGTAGTTGTCGCCGATCGCCGGGTACTTGGCGCGTGCCCCCGACCCCCGCTGCACGCCAAGCGAGCTGCCGAGAACAAGCGAACAGCAGAAGATTACGATTCCCCCCGGCATCGTCGCGACTCATCACAAATTTTACTCGATTAAATGCGCGCGGAGGGGAGCGTTTGGGGTAGCATGATGCCGCGCGCTCGACATCGAGGAAAATTAGTTCTTTGTACTTACACTTCTTCTGTTCTTCTTCTTCTACTTAACCAAGTTTTAAGGCTTAATGCCAATACTGTAATGTAATGTTGGCGTAATGTTGGTGTAATGTTTGCTGTGTAATGTTGGCGTGATGCCAATGTACTTGGCGTAATGCCAATACGCGTGTGAGGAAAGATGGCTCACCCGTTGAAGAGCGAGAAGTCGTATTTGAAG
Source organism: Priapulus caudatus (assembly GCF_000485595.1). NCBI lineage: Eukaryota > Metazoa > Priapulida > Priapulimorpha > Priapulimorphida > Priapulidae > Priapulus > Priapulus caudatus. The sequence goes on from NW_014577719.1 coordinate 76,659, forward strand.
CCCAGGCAGTTGATGACTCTGTCGTACGGCTCTCTCAGTGCGTAGTTATCCGTCGTGACGTCGTTGCCATGCTTGTCGGCTATGACGACCCTTAGTCTGTCGCCGTCTCTCGTCACTGCCAGCTCCTCCACGTTGACACCATCGGCAATGCCATCTAGCGACTTGAGTTGGTACGTATCGAGGAGATTATTGTTCACGGCCCTGGGAAGGGAACGGATGGATTATAATTAGCATTGATTACGTTCGTAATTAAGCGACACAGGCAATATTATCAGGATATTATTTTAATAATCACTAAATGTCTTTAGGTTCTAGTCAAGGACTTACAATATAACATTCAAATGATTTTGCTAGCATAACTGTTAACAACAACATATGGCATCACCCTCCATCTCCACACCCACCTCCTCATCCACCTCGCCCACCTCTGCACCCACCTCACCCTCCCTCTCCCTTCACCAACTCCACCTCCCCTCCCCTCCTCCTCCCCCTCCTCACTCCAATCCCTCACCCTCCCCACTTTGCCTCCCCTCCCCACCCACCTTTTCTTCCACCTCCCCTCCCCTCCCCTCCCTTCTCATCCCCATCCTTCACCCTCCCACCTTTTCATCCCCTCCCCCACCCACCTACTTCTTCCCCCTCCCTCACCCACCGAGGTATCCGACGTATGTGCGTGGCCCACGGCGAGGCGGATACATACCAAGAATATGCAGCGATAGCGCGATATGTGACAAGTGGTGGCGCCCCGATTGCTGTCGGCGACTCGAACGCGGAGTTTCCGTTCCGACACACGCGGAGCACGCTCTGTCCCTCGTAGTCAGAGGGGTCGACGGACATCTCGTCGTTAGTGTTCGATCAGCGTGGAGCCGCGCGAACTCTTGGCCGCTGGCACTGGAGACGCCGTTACCGATCGCATCAGGTGCTACAAGAGGAGACACGAGAATGAGAGCAGAGATGTGAGAGAGAGAGAGAGATGAGCAGGGAGAGGAAGAGAGAGAGAGGAGAGAGAGGAGGGGAGAGAGAGAACAGAGAGAGAAGAGGAGAGAGGAGAGGAGAGAAGAGAAGAGAGAGATGGGAGAGAGCGAGAGAGGGAGAGAGGAAGAGATGAGAGACGGAGAGGAGATGCACGAGAGAGGAAGGAGGAGAGGGAGAGGAGTACAGAGAGAGAAGAGATGAGAGAGGAGGAGATGGAGAACGAGAGAAGAGAAAGAGGAGAGAGGGAGGACGAGAGAGAGAGAGAGAGACGACGAGAGAGAGAGAGAGACCGGACGAGAGAGAGAAGGAGAAGAGAGAGAGAGAGAGAGAGGGGAGACTGAGAGAGGAGGGAGAGAGGAGAGAGAGAATTGGAGAGAGAGGAGAGAGAGAGGAGAGAGAGAGAGAGAGAGGAGGAATGAAGGATGCAGGAGAGACAGGCGAGGACGAGGAGAGAAGAGATAGATGAGAGAATAGAGAGAGAGAAAGAGGAGAGAGAGAGAGAGCAGAGGAGATAAGAGCAGAGAGAAGAAGAAGAGAGAGCGAGAGAGGAGAGTGAGACGCAGAGAAGTGCAGAGAGAGGACAGAGAGAGAGAGACGAGACGGAGAGAGAGAGACGATGAGGAGGAGAGTAGCAGAAAAAACGAGTGTAAGCGAGCAAGAGATGGAAGAGAGACGACGAGGAGAGAGAGAGATAGAGAGAAGACAGAGAGGAGAGGAGAAGAGAAGAGAGCGAGAGAGAGATGAGAGAGAGAGAGTAGAACGCAGACAGATGACGGAGAGAGAGGAGATGAGAGAAGAGATAGAGGACAAGGTGAAGGTTGGGGGGGGGATTCGGGGGACGAGAGCCACTCGCCACTACCCCGTGTGGTACCTACGGGGATGTGGGATTGCATTCACTACCCCGTTTTTATGTAGTAGAGGCCATGGATGCATATCTATGCCGGATTGTAGATGCTGGACTACATTAAGTCTTCATAGGATCAAGGAAACCAACCAATCGATGCACTAAGCTACAAAATAGTAATGACATAACAAAGGAAACCCTTGCTACTTTCGCGAATCTCTGATCAAAACTGTGAAGCAGTCTATTTGCATGCCTGAATCGTTTACTGCATGTGTAAAAGATGTTAGCACAATTAACGCCAATTTATAAAGAGAAACAAGTTATTCGTTCATACTCTTGATTACGTAGTAGTACATACCCACAGACGTATTTCTCTGCCATGTTGATCATTCATTTTAAAAGCGAAGCCAGAATCCGATGAAACATTTTCGCCTTGTGAATATCTTGGACAGCTGTATTAAACTGAACCTAAAAGCGAACATGCATTGATAATTACCCCCAAAAATCTTTACGAAAAAAGGTAGCTTCCCTCAATACTGTACCACGGTAATTTTTGTAACAAACCACTGTAAAACGTAAGATAAATTACTCACTAAACTTTAACTGAACGTTAGCTTTGAAATAATAAGTCAAAAATAATGTATCAAGCCTATATTGCTTCATCGAAAGTTAGGTGTATTGGAAACTTCCGACGAATCTACGAATCTTCCGATGAGGCGACCACCAGGCAGCATGCAGACTAACGAAAGACTCATTAATCTTCTTAATCGTCCCAAAATCATTCGGAAACGAGTTAAGGACCATCTCACAAGTAAATAAGAAGTCAATAAATGAAAGAGCAATTTAGACTCAGCCCGTAAGCATATATAAATATTAATGTATTACTTCAGCCGTAAAGATTATTACGGGTTAACGCGAGCATACCTTTATACCCGAGCTTGGCGGCGTAGGTCTCGGAGTAGTCGACGTAGGTGTCGGCGGACGGGAAGAAGTCGTGCGTGTAACGTCGTGCACGCGCAGAGAGTCGTCGTCCTGAGCAGAGAGTTCCAAGTCGTGCCGCAGGTTGAACTCGCGCGTTCGTCTTCCCCGTGTGTCGCTTGTTGATGCTGCATCAGCTTTGCGGTGACGCGCGGTACTTCGCGAAGAACGAACCTGCCGCGGGAGAGGCGGATTCGTGACGTGGAGACGGGTTCCGGAAACGCGATCGGAACAGGTGAGGACAGGTTCCGGAAACGCGATCGGAGCGCGTGCCACGACACGGAGAGGGTTCCAGAAACGCGATCAGATCGCATTCCGTGGACGTACAGATGGGTTCCGAAAATGCGATCGGAACAATGCGGAGATGGGTTCCGTAAAAAAAACGAGATCAACATCGCGTTCTGTGACGCGAACACGGGGTTCTGGAAACGTGTTAGGAATGTGTTTCGTGACGTTCATGGTGTTGTATTCGATCCGATCGATAAGAAAATACCGTTTCTTTTCGGCTGTGTTCAAACCAGCGAGCGCAGTAAAGTAATGTTTATTAAATACTGAGAGTAAAGTTCGGCGCGAGATTTCGACGCAAACCTTACCTACTTCGCTCTCCCGTTCGTAAACTACATAAAATCTCTTTGGCTTTCCCGAGAAAGAAAGCCATCTGCAGTCCAGCGGGGCCGGCGCGACAACGCAGTAGTCGTGGTACACATCAGCGTCACTACTCTCTTCTTCAGCATGACTGCACGTGGGATGGGAAAACAGTGCCAGCAGCGTGACACACCAAATGGAAAATCGTGCCATATTCTGACGTACTGTAACTAGAGAAAAAAAGGCATTGGTAATCTCCAACACAACATAGCCATGGGCATTAGACGCTTATATAGAGCTCTAGGGTAAGACATGGTTAAAGCTTGAGTCTGGATAGACTTTGAAATGCTGCCCATAAAGACAAACTATCGTAATGATACTCATGCAACTACGTCAGTAATGTGATGACCACATGAGGCCATAGGAAATTATGTATCAGTTTAACGTCAACCAAAAATTTGAAAGTGATGAGGCTTTTTTTCATTATTCATTATTCATTATATTTCCGTGGCAAATTCTAACACGGTTGGAAAGTACACCCTGATCAACCTATATTATTGTACAAAAACAACACTATTCAGCAGCTGTTCTGTTCTACACAACTAACATCAAGGTCGAATTTTCAGCGATATTTACAACAATGTAATGTATGTGAATGAAAGAACATACGAGAAGAATTAAAAATACATAAAATAGATTACATTTTTAGCGCAGCCTACTTTGCCGGACCATGACGCGCGCGGTTGTACGGTAACTGTTACCTCAGTTCCTATGGCTTAATGCTCAGGCACTTGGAGATACATTCAATAAAAATATAATGCGTACAATAATACGAATCTATTATATTTCTAAAAATAAACTATCGAATAAAATCTACTCTCCCTACTCTTCTCTTACTACGTTCTCTTTCACCTATATTGCCGAGCAATTTCCTGTATAATGGCCGGTCCCAAATGCTCATCTGCAGACACCCGCTGGCGCTGCCGCACCGCTAGCTGCTGGCACACGTGACACGTACCATAAATATATAGTGTATAATACTACATATATATTTATGTCACAAATTATGTGTATATTTATGTAGTTATCATATTTAGTGTCAATGGTGCCAGGCACGCTAGCGTGCGGCAGCCAGCGTGGTGTTGGCAGATGAAGGCATTTGGACCACCATTTACGCAGGAAATTGTCGTCAAGAATACTACGCAGTGCTAGCATCCGAGGAACTTGGTCGCATACCTCCAGGCTACGCATAGGCACATGCCACTCACGACAGTGATCGCGTGGACTCGCGTACACGCAAAATGCCGAAAATATGCACTGCTGGCGCTATATCCTTTCATCCGTCCTCTCTCGCTCTCCTCTCTCTCAATCTCTCACCACACGACGCACAGGCTCTCTCTCTCTCTCTCTCTCTCTCACACACACACGCACAAGCTCTTTCTCAGCACACACACGCACAGGCCTCTCTTATTTCTCACACCACGCAGCACACACACCACACACACACACAGACACACACACACACACTCTTAGCTCTCGTCTCTCTCTCTCACGCATACACACCAGCACATACACACTTCCCATCTCTCTCTCTCTCTCAAACACACTCACGACATCACGACTCGGCAATTCGAGCAGAGCGTCTCGGTTGCGCAATCATGTGTGTGGCGTGTCCGCTAAGATCACTGTGTGAGAATGGATGTCCGACGCGTAGCCTAGCGCTCCCCGTCGCGAAACCGGCGATCGCGTAGGCCAACGGCCATAATAATAATACAGTAAACTAGGAGGGCCTAATAGCCTGAATTACACCCATTGACAGTTCTGGCCGCGCTATGTTCTGCGCCATTAGTTACGCCATCTCGCCGGCAGAGCCCAGCGATGTGCGAAAGTAAACTCGCACCATATTGTTTACTCGATGCCTTATCTTGCCTTGCATCGCAGGTCGCTCACCTTTGTGTCGGAAAAAACAGTGCACGTAGCAGGGAATAGAGCACCCGATAATGGATGACGCTGACGTGACATGACACTGTGATACATTTAAATTATGGTCAATGCTAGCTGTTAGTACCTATAGCCGCTTACATTAACTGCCGCTGGGCATATAGACCGACCATGCGGCATGCAATGGACCAACGTAACTCAGCCATGTCAGCGGGAGCTAATGTATTTCCGCAGATGTAGCCAGGGGTGGGCCGGGTTGTCTGTTTGGTTGTGGACCCAAAAAAAAATTGTTGTTGGTCAAGTTAACACAAATTTAACAATAGTAATTTGTTTATCTTTCTATGGACAAAGAACAATATAAATCTCGTTTGATCGCTTATTTGATTACTTGACAACAACACATGTTTTTGTCCAAAAAAAAAAAAAAAAAAAAAAACCCTCCCCAACCCGCCCACGCCCCCACATGGGGAATACATAGTTCCCGCTGACTGGGCGCTGCTGCAGCGCCGCAAAATGGCCGTTTGAAGTTCGCAAAAATCGCAATGTCTTGATTCACAAGAAATTACCGCAAGTATACCATTTGCAAGACGATTAGTTAGAGGTTTCAATTTTAGTAGCGGCTGATAACTTAAGACATATTCACTTCGGATAGAGGGCATTAATTGGCCTAGCCATGACAAACGTTTTGATGTCGGGGTATAAATCGGGGATAAGTGTCGTACATTGCATGCCCCATGCGGTTCGATCTATAGCCCAGCGCGCAAGTTAATGTAAGCGGCTATAGTACTAGAGCTAGGTCACATGCATGCTCTAAAAGTCTTCCTTAAGCCAAACGATGCGTTTGAGCAGCCCTTCATACTACACGTTAACACCATGTGTCCGCGCATTTTACTCACGCTTTTGACGGAAACTCTCCCGACCTTTGACTTAGGCTAAGCGCATGGGCAGTGTTAACTCTCAACGGGTGTATAGGTGAAAGAGAGTAAGAAAACATTAAGACTTTGTAGTAAATAGTATTCGTATTATTTAGCATATATTTTATTGAACGCTCCAAGTGCTGTGGCATAATGAATGAATGAAAACAAATGTTGCTTTTCAATTTGTTATTAGGCCTAGGCTATTCATGATCACTTCTGTCATAGTCATACTCATACTCATACTTATAAGTTATAGTCATAGATCTTTCGTCACTTCTGTCAGTCTTCTTCAGACCAAGTTCTATATCTTATGCTTCTGTCTTGAACATATGTTCTCGTTAACGGTCATGCAAAGATATTTGCACACGTTACTTACCAAACAACTGAAAGGGCAGGCGATCATCTGACCAAGTGGATTATATAACAGGACTAAATTCATCTAATATTAATTATTATTATATATTTTCTCATTCAATCATGTAATCCGTCAGTGTCCTGTCAACACATGGACAGGGTGGGCGCTGCACAAAACTCGGCCTAAATTTTAACAAAACACGCCTGCAGATGGCGCGTGGAGCGCAATAGCTTGCAAGTGGAAGCAAACATGACTAGTGTTGTTGTCTTATGCCAAATGGGCAGACGAGTTAATGTACAACGTAATCACAAGCACTGCACTACTTACAGGTGTAGTTAGATATTCTAACGACAGACATATCAAATAGTCCTCATTATTTAAAAGTCTGCTATATTCTTTATGTATCTTTAGAATTAACGACACAAATTTCCAGATAAACATTTAACATAGACATAGTCATACTCATACTCATACTCATAGTCATAGTCATACTTATGCTCATACTCATAGTCATAGGGTCTAAACCGTCTATGTCCCCTAGGGTACTGCCGGAACGTACCCTGGTACGGTCCGGTATACCGAACGTAGCTGATATGGTAAGGGGTATGGTTAGGGTGAGCGTTAGGGAGTAGGCGTAGGCAACTCCCTCCCCCGCCCCCAACACCCCGCGGCTCGCCCCCCTATGCTTCCAAGAAATGGTATTGCTAGGGTTAGAAACGTTGTATTGACGTTAGTATATTGAACGTTTATTGACGTTAGTATAGAACGGTGTATTGACGTTAGTCACACAGCCTGGTCGGGTTAGCGACTCCCTAGACTCGTTAGTGGAGTAGGCGAGGTACGGTCCGGCATATAGATAGTAGTATTTAGTGCCAGGGTACGTTCTGGCAGTACCCTGGGGGACATAGACCCCATCAGCCATACTTATAGTCATAGTCATACTCATACTCGTAGGTGCCATCCAACCTCATTCGTTCCGTTCGTTGAACTTCATCGGCTAAATAATAACCAGATTTTGGCAACTGCCATAATTTCATCATTGGGTGATCATGCAAAGGTCACTATTTACTGTCAGACACTGTGCCTTTACACACACTGTGTGTGACAGACTCTCAAGGTACCAGTGTAGTTAGCTCTAGTACTATACTATAGCCCGCTTACATTAACTGCCACTGGCAGCTGCTGCCAGCCGCCGCCGCCGCCGCAGAGGCTTGCCAGCCGCTGCCAGCGGCAGTTAATGTAAGCGGGCTATAGTACTAGAGCTACAGTGTAGTGAGTTCGCTCTAGTACTATAGCCCGCGTACAGTTGCCGCAGGGCTATAGAGCATTCTATTACGAATGCTAGGGACCAACTTATTCACGGTTACTCGCGGCTATAAAACGTCTGTGGTAGGCAATTAATGCCTCCGAAGTGAATGTCTTAGTTAAGTTATATCAGCTACTAAAATTTAACCTCTAACTATTGTTGAAATGGTCTGCTTGTGGTATTTCTTGTGAACGAACATTATTTACGAACTTCAAACGGCTATTTTTGGTGGGGGTGCAGCAGCGCCAGTCAGCGGGTTGGTCCCTAGCATTTTTATATAGCATGTTCTATAGCCCTGCGGCAACTGTACGCGGTCTATAGTACTAGAGCTATGTAGTGAGTGTACTTTATGTTTCATGACACTGCAATAAATTCACCAGCACACGGCCACGGCACAGGGACGTTATTGTAATTGTGTACTGCCTTTTCAGGTTTTAGACGAAGCATGTAAGAAGCAAGGATTCGCATCGGAGGAGTATGATTTGAAGTGAGCAACAGTTCACTTGTATACTTCTTGAATTGTTTTAGATATCAGTCAACAAGAAACTACACCTATAACCTTTTAATTATGTCCACGATGTGACATGGAAATTATAGAAACCTTAAAAGCTCTGAGTCTGGTTATAGACGTTGAATGCTGCCCATAAAGACAAACTATCGTTAATGATACTCATTGCAACTACGTCAGTAATGTTTGATTGACCACATGAGGCCCATAGGAAATTATGTACTCAGTTAACGTCAACCAAAAATTTGAAAGTGATGAGGCCTTTTTTCAATTTCATTACTTCATTATATTTCGTTGGCAAATTCTGTAACAGGTGGAAAGTACCCCTGTCACCTATCATTATTGTACAAAAACAAACTATTCAGCATGTGTTCTGTTCACAAACTAACATCAGGTCGAATTTTAGCAGATATTTACAACATTATACTGTACTGTTGAATGAAAAGACATACCAGCAAAACTTAAAAATACATAAAATAATTTGACATTTTTAGCGCAGCCTATTTGCCGGACCATGCACGCGGTCTGACGGTAACTGTTACCCAGTTCCTATGGCTAATGTCAGGCACTTGGAGATACTTCAATAAAATATAATGCGTAAATAAATCGAAATCTATTTACTACTTCAAATAACTTAACGAAATGTCCTTCCCTACTCTTCCTCTATACTCTCTTTCACCTGATTATTGCGACAATTTCCTGTATAATGCCGTCCAAATGACTCATCTGCAACACACACGCTGGCTGCCGCCAACGCGTAGCCTGCCTGCACAACTGACACGTACCATAAATATATAGGTGTATAATACTACATATATATTTATGTCACAAATTATGTGTATATTTATGTCAGTATCTATTTATGGTGTCATGTGCAGCAGGCTACGCGTGCTGCGGCAGCCACGGCCGCGTGTGTTGCAGATGAGGCATTTGACGCACATTTACCAGGAAATGTGTCGCAATGAATACTACGCAGTGGCCTAGCATCCGGAACTTGGTCGCATAGCCTCCAGGCTACGCATCCAGGCACAATCCACTCACACAGTGATCGGTGGACTCGCGTCACGCAAATGCCAGAAAATATGCACTGCTGCTGGCTATATCCTTTCATCCGTTCCTCTCCGCTCTCCTCTCTCTCAATCTCTCAACACACGCACAAGCTCTCTCCTCTCTTTACTCATCCTCTTCTCTCACACACACACGCCACAGCTCTTTCTCACACTACACACGCACAGCCTCTCTGTATTTCTCACACACCACACACACACCACACAAACACACACAGACACACACACACACACCTCTTAGCTCATCGTCTCTCTCTCTCACGCATACACACCAGCACATACCACATTCCCTCTCTCTCTCTCTCTCAACACACTCACACACACACTTCTGGCAATCGAGCAGGTAGCGTCTTCGTTGCGCAACTCATGTGTGTGCGTGTCGCTAAGATCACTGTTGAGAATGGATGTCCGAACGCGTAGCCTAGAGCTGCCCCGTCCGCGAACCGGCGATCGCGTAGCCAACCGGCCATAAATAATACGAGTAATACTAGGAGGGCCTAATAGCCTGAATTACACCCATTGACAAGTTCTGGCCGCCTATGTTCTGCGCATTAGTTACGCCATCTCGCGCAGAGCCCGCATGTGCGAGTAACTCCACCATATTGTTATCTCGATGCCTTTATCTGCCTTGCATCGGCAGTCGCTCACCTTTGTGGTCGAAAAACAGTGACTGTAGCAGCGAATAAAGCACCCGATAATGATGTACCTGAGTGACATGACCACTTGTACATTTAAATATGGTCAAATGCTAGCTCGTGTACTTAAAGCCGCTTACGATTAACTGCCGACTGGCTGCATATGGAACGACCCATGGGCATGCAATGGACCAACGTACTCAAGCCACTGTCAGCGGGAGCTAATGTATTTCTCGCAATGTAGCAGGGTGGGCGGGTTGTCTGTTGGTTTTGGACCAAAAACATTGTTGTTGGTTCAAGTTAACAAATAAACAATAGTAATTTGCTTTATCTTTTCATGGATCAAAAACTAATGAGTTTCAGGGATCTCGTTTGATCCTTATTTGATTAACTTGACAACAACAATGTTTTTGTCCACAACCTCCCAAACCCGCCCACCCTCCACATGGGGAAATACATAGTTTCCCAAAACGCTGAGCTGGCGCTTGCTGCAGGCGCCAGCAAAAATGCCCCGTTTGAAGTTCGCTAAATCGGACATGTTTGTTCACAGAAATACCGCAAGTAATCCAATTGCAACGATAAGTTAGAGGTTTCATATTTTAGTAGCCGGGCTGATAATTCAAGACATATTCACTTCTGGATAGAGCATTAAATTGCCTACCACAGAACGTTTTAGATGTCGGGGTGTATAATCGGGGATAAGTTGGTACCAGTTGCATGCCCCATGGGTCGATCTAATAGCCCTAGCGGCAGTTAATGATAAGCGTCTATAGTACTAGAGCTAGATCACATGGCACTGACTCTAAAAGTCTTCCTTAAGCCAAACGATCCGTTTGAGCAGCCCTTCATACTACACGTTAACACCATGTGTCTGCGCATTTTACTCACGCTTTTGACGGAAAACTCTCCCGACCTTTGACTTAGGCTAAGCGCATGGGCAGTGTTAACTGTCAACGGGTTGTATAGCGTGAAAGAGAGCTAAGAAAACATTAAGACTTTGTAGTAAATAGTATTCGTATTATTTAGCATTATATTTTATTGAAACGCTCCAAGTGCCTGTGGCCTAATGAATGAATGAAAACAAATGTTGCTTTTTCAATTTGTTATTAGGCCTAGGCTATTCATGATCACTTCTGTCATAGTCATACTCATACTCATACTTATAAGTTATAGTCATAGATCTTCGTCACTTCTGTCAGTCTTCTTCAAGTTCTATATCTATGCTTCTGTCTTGAACATATGTTCTCGTTAATCGGTCATGAAAGATATTTGCACACTTACTTACCAAACAACTGAAAGGGCAGGCGATCATCTGACCAAGGTGGATTATATAACAGGACTAAAATTCATCTAATATTAATTATTATTATATATTTCTCATTCAATCATGTAATCCGTCAGTGTCCTGTCAACACACTGGACAGGTGGCGCTGCACAAAACTCGGCCTAAATTTTAACAAAACACGCCTGCAGATGGCGCGTGGAGCGCAATAGCTTGCAAGTGGAAGCAAACATGACTAGTGTTGTTGTCTTATGCCCAAATGGTAGACGAGTTAATGTACACGTAACTCCAAGCACTGCACTACTACAGGTGTAGTTAGACTATTCTAACGACAACATATCAAATAGTCCTCATTATTTAAAAGTCTGCTATATTCTTTTATGGTATCTTTAGAATTAACGACACAAATTTCCAGATAAACATTTAACATAGACATAGTCATACTCATACTCATACTCATAGTCATAGTCAATATGTCTCTTATACTCATAGCTCATAGGGTCTAAACCGTCTATGTCCCCATAGAGGTAACTGCCGGAAACGTACCCCTGGGTCAACGGTCCGGTATAACCGAACGTAGTGATATGGTAGGGGTATGAACAAGAGTGAAGTTGGGGGGGGGGATGGGGGACGCAGATCCACTGCCACTACCCCCGTGTGTGTACTACGGGATGTGGATTGATTGCCACTACCCCCTGTTTTTATGTAGTAGATGCATGGAGCATATCTATGGGATGTAGATTGACTACATTAAGTCTTCATAGGATCAAGGAACCACCAATTGATGCCACTAAGCTACAAAAATAGTAATGAATAACAAGAAAAACCCTTGTACTTTTCGCGAATCTTGATCAAACTGTGAGGGCAGTCTATTTGCATGCCTGAATCGTTTACTGCATGTGTAAAAGATGTTTACACATTAACCCATTTATAAAGGAAACAAGTTATTCGTTCATACTCTTGATTACGTAGTTACGTACATACCCACAGACGTATTTCTTGCCATGTTGATCATTCATTTTAAAGACGAAGCCAGAATCCGATGAAACATTTTCAGCCTTGTGAATATCTTGGACAGCTGTATTAAACTGAACCTAAAAGCGAACATGCATTGATATTACCCCCCAAAATCTTTACGTTAAAAGTAGCTTCCCTCAAACTTTCCACGTAAATTTTTGTAACAAACCACTGTAAAAACGTAAGTAAATTATTCACTAAACTTTAACTGAACGTTAGCTTTGAAAATAATACAGTAAAAATATGTATCAAGCCTATATTTGCTCATCGAAGGTTAGGTGTATTGGAAAACTTCCGACAAATCTACGAATCTTCCGATGAGGCGACACCGGCAGGCATCAGACTAACTGAAAGACTCATTAATCTTCTAAAATCGTCCCGAAATCATTCGGAAACGAGTTAAGGAACTATCTCACAAATAAATAGAGAAGTCAATAAATGAAGAGCAATTTAGACTCGCCCGTAAGCATATATATAATACTGATTACTTCAGCGTAAAGATTATTACGGGTTAACGCGAGCATACCTTTAACCCGAGCTTGGCGGCGTAGTCTCGGAGATAGTCGACGTAGGTGTCGGCGGACGGGAAGAAGTCGTGCGTGTAACGTGCGACGCGCAGAGAGTCGTCGTCGCTGAGCAGAGAGTTCCAGTCGTGCCGCAGGTTGAACTCGCGGTTCGTCTTCCCCGTGTGTCGCTTGTTGATGCTGATCAGCTTGCGGTGACGCGGGTACTTCGCGAAGAACGAACCTGCAGCGGAGAGGCGGATTCGTGACGTGGAGACGGGTTCCGGAAACGCGATCGGAACAAGGTGAGGACAGGTTCCGGAAACGCGATCGGAACAATGTGAGGACAGGTTCCGGAAACGCGATCGGAGCGCGTGCCACGACACGGAGACGGGTTCCAGAAACGCGATCAGATCGCATTCCGTGACGTACAGATGGGTTCCGAAAATGCGATCGGAACAATGCGGAGATGGGTTCCGTAAAAAAACGAGATCACATCGCGTTCTGTGACGCGAACACGGGTTCTGGAAACGCGTTAGGAATGTGTTTCGTGACGTTCATGGTGTATCGATCCGATCGATAAGAAAATACCCGTTTCTTTGCGGGTGTTCAACCAGCGAGCAGTAAAGTAATGTTTAAATATGAGAGGTAAAGTTCGGGGCGAGATTTTGACGCAAACCTTACCTACTTCGCTCTCCCGTTCGTAAACTACATAATCTCTTTTGGCTTTCCCGAGAAAGAAAGCCATCTGCAGTCCAGCGGGGCCGGCGCCGACAACGCAGTAGTCGTGGTACACATCAGCGTCACTACTCTCTTCTTCAGCATGACTGCACGTGGGATGGGAAAACAGTGCCAGCAGCGTGACACACCAAATGGGAAATCGTGTCATTTCTGACGATCTGTAACTAGAGAAAAAACATGGTAATCTCCACACACAACATAGCCATGGCCCATGGGCATTAGACGCTTATATAGCTAGGGTAAGACATGGTTAAAGTGATTACGTCACCGCAAATAGTAAAAAATAACAAAAATATTTCCACTTTTTCACAAAATATAAGTAATTCTGTTTA
>NW_014577719.1:94292-102145 GCF_000485595.1 Priapulus caudatus
GATGTGACATGGAAATTATAGAAACTGTATATAAAAAGCTCAATCAATGCAATATAAGTAAATCATTTCATTCTGCCTAGATATTAAAGAGACTGTGTATGTGTTCAGACTCTAGACCCATTGCAGTGTATTGTGGATAAATGAGGAGCGCAGTATCCCGACATGCACTTTGGTAGGAGGAGCCAACAAAATTACGTCTGAGGCACTCGCGGCCCTGATATGTGCACACCGAGTAAACGGTTTAGAATCTGAATATAGTGTAGGCGGTACAACAGACGAAGGGGGAGATGTGTAATCAACAGCGGGTGTTGCAGATAGCCAGCGTGTGTCCCACTTGCTGCTAGCACGTACGATGTACGTGCGTTGTGGAGAGCGGCGGTGTCGATTGATGAGCGGGACCCCCCCACCCCCCGATTGTTTCATGACTGTAGCGCGAAGTGATGTCGCGTGCGTGCAGAGCAAGCTGGGTTTACACTGACGATTTTATGCAGTCAAGTTGGCGTTTTTCTTCTTTCTACGAACCTCTATGTATGTTCAAAGCTCTTACGTTATCGACCGCGAGGCTGCAAACGTTTCAACATTTGACCCGTAGCGTGCACGCGGGACGACGCGGATACACATTTTTGCACGTATCACATGCCGCCAGCGTGGCGTCTATAGCAAAAACGTGCTCTCCCCCTAGTGTGGAAGGACACGCCATTGATTGCTGTTCTCTGATTGGCCACTTGGCAAAAAAACGTCCAACTCGAGTTCAGTTATGACTGCTAGGGGTGACGGGTGCCTGGGAGAGGTCCACTCTATGTTCCCCCGTCCCTATTTTCCATTGTCCCTAGATATTCTTATTTTGCTTTACTACGGCTATGTATCACCACATTACAGCAGAACATAATATGCTATATCTGCCAAATACTCATAGGTCAACATGCGCACATAGCCATTGGTAGGCATAGACAACAAAATCTCTCTCTCTCCCCCTCTCTCTCTCTCTCTCTCTCTCTCGCTCACACTCGCTCTCCCTCGTTGTCTCTCTCTTTCTTTCCCTTTCTCTCTCTCACTCTCGCTCTTGCTCTCTCTTCCCTTTGCGCGCTTTTTCTCCCCCTCTCTCTCACTCGCTCACACTCACTCTCCCTCGTTGTCTCTCTCTTTGTCTTTCTTTCTCTCTCTTTCTCTCTCTCTCTCTCTCTCTCTCTCTCTCTCTCTCACTTGCTCTCTCTCTCTCTCTTTCTCTCGCGTTATCTCTCTCTCCCTTGCTGTCTCTCTCTTTATCTCACTTTCTCTCTATCACTTCCTCGCTGTCTCTCGATGCCGCGTACGCCACCAGCCAAATCGCAGCCAAATCTTCCCCACCACCACGTTCGCGATCAGCCCATACCTCTGAGAACACCTGACAACGGCTACGTACGGACAGCAGTGGCACGGTTTTTAACTTTTTACTCCTGGATGATATTTACGGCACGTAAATGAATATCAACAACCGATTTCAAGTCTTGCTTGTAATGTAACCAGCAGTGATATTGGACAAACTAATACGCGTTAGGCTATAACATGTATAAGGTTATGTACTTATTAACTACACAAAGTGCCAGTGAGTTACTCTAGCATTTGTCAACATTGCATAATCAATGGGCCTAGTATGCTGAATATTAGCCTAGATATTACTTCCCAGATAGTATGTATATTATGAAATGTGTTTTCAGACATGGGAGAAAGGTGCTGGATACAGACACGCTGTTCCGCTTTGCGAACCTACCGAATAAAGCCCAGCTAGAAATGGTTTCCGCGTCGCACGCGTGCGCGAGGAGTGACACAGCCGTCACGGTGGCCCTCCAGTTAGAAGATGGCCAGCGACTACAGGCTGACTTCAAGCCAACGGTGTCCGTGTGGGACATTCTTCAACACTGGGAACACGAGAATAGGTACATCTATACTGCAATGTGTTGTAAACCAGCTGGAGACAGTTTAATGTTTTTTCTTAATTTATAGAAATTTTTGTCATGGCAATTGATTAGCAAGTGAAGACGTCAAAGTGAGGCCGATGCTATTCCACTTTCCTATGAGCTGTACTATGGCCATGTGGCTTTTTTGTTTCGTTTTTCTACTGCCCATAGAAATATTTGCTATGGCGATCGATCAGTACAGTGAGACCAATGCTATTCCACTTTTCTATTTCGCATTGGCATATTTTGGCCATGCTAAGCCAAAATATTGGCTTTTGCGGGTCAATATAGATCATCGTAATTATCATACTTGACATCTTGACTCAAATCACTATGCACGTGACGCCATCTACGGGACACGTCGTGCGTGGGATCGGGTTTTCTCGATTTCCCATCGTGACATTTGGCTGCATTTCCTGTCGTGACGACGTCACCTATCGCATTTATCTTCACATTTCTGCTTCTGTTTTCCCTAAAAAAAACGTTTGCGTTTGCAGTGGCCTCCATGGCAGCCTGTGTCGCCGTGCGGACGACGTAGCGGGGACGTCGCTGCACCCAGTGTGCACGTACTTGCAGCGCGAGATCGTCGGAGAGCGCTCCTTACAGACCACCTCACTCAAGTCGCTCGGCCTCACCAAAGGCAGAGCGCTGATCAGGTGACGTAGCAGACGAGTGAAGATTTCTGATAAACGCCGTATGCCAGTGTGGAATAATATTTAATAGTGACGTATCGTTTAGCTATTCGGCGCCGGAAAAACGGGCGACTACGCCGCCTCCTTCATTCACGTCGTTTGCGAATATTCTGTTAAGATGAAATCGGAATGCGATCGGAGCGCATTGCGTGACGCGGAGACGGGTTCCGGAAACATGATAAAAATGCAGAATGACGCGGTGTTCGCATCTCTGGCCTCGCTTGCTCATCTATAGGGGTGTCCGTTCGCTAACACGGGCGAGACCATGCTAGATGTTACAGTAACGCTAACGATGCAGCATCTGCATCTCTTGCCCCGCTAAAACGGGCATGACCACGCTAACGACGCTAACGATGCGGTGTCTGCATCTCTTCCCCCGCTAAAACGGGCGTGACCACGCTAACGACGCTAACGATGCGGTGTCTGCATCTCTTGTCCCGCTAAAACGGGCGTGACCACGCTAACGACGCTAACGAAGCGGCATCTGCATCTCTTGCAGGCTCGTCCACCGAGGCGTCGCCGCGTCCGTGATGGCCGACATCGACCGGGAAGCTGACGCGAGGATGCAGAGAGAGGCGAAGCTCGACGAACGCGTCAAGGTCACGCAGAGGTCATCCGACGGTGTCCAGGCAGAGAACCGGGAAGGGGAAGAGAAGAGGGTAGAGGCAAAGAACAGGGAGGAGGCAAATAACACGGAGGAGGCAAATAACAGGGAGGCAGAGAACAGGGAAGAGGCAGAGAAGAGGGTGGAGGCAGAGAAGCGGAGAGAGGCTGATGCCAGAAGTGTGGTGCCACGTACGACGCAGTCGTTTGCCGCGTCCACGACGTGCGAACCTTTATTCTCTTGGGAGCAGCAGCAGGTAAGTACGTATGTCCGAACTAGAACGCACCGTCTCGTACCCGATCACGACCTGCCGAAAATAATACTATAATAACTAATCACAATAATACCTGGAGTGAATAATAACAATGCTGAATATTAGCCTAGATATTACTTCCCAGATAGTATGTATATTATGAAATGTGTTTTCAGACATGGGAGAAAGGTGCTGGATACAGACACGCTGTTCCGCTTTGCGAACCTACCGAATAAAGCCCAGCTAGAAATGGTTTCCGCGTCGCACGCGTGCGCGAGGAGTGACACAGCCGTCACGGTGGCCCTCCAGTTAGAAGATGGCCAGCGACTACAGGCTGACTTCAAGCCAACGGTGTCCGTGTGGGACATTCTTCAACACTGGGAACACGAGAATAGGTACATCTATACTGCAATGTGTTGTAAACCAGCTGGAGACAGTTTAATGTTTTTTCTTAATTTATAGAAATTTTTGTCATGGCAATTGATTAGCAAGTGAAGACGTCAAAGTGAGGCCGATGCTATTCCACTTTCCTATGAGCTGTACTATGGCCATGTGGCTTTTTTGTTTCGTTTTTCTACTGCCCATAGAAATATTTGCTATGGCGATCGATCAGTACAGTGAGACCAATGCTATTCCACTTTTCTATTTCGCATTGGCATATTTTGGCCATGCTAAGCCAAAATATTGGCTTTTGCGGGTCAATATAGATCATCGTAATTATCATACTTGACATCTTGACTCAAATCACTATGCACGTGACGCCATCTACGGGACACGTCGTGCGTGGGATCGGGGTTTCTCGATTTCCCACCGTGACATTTGGCTGCATTTCCTGTCGTGACGACGTCACCTATCGCATTTATCTTCACATTTCTGCTTCTGTTTTCCCTAAAAAAAACGTTTGCGTTTGCAGTGGCCTCCATGGCAGCCTGTGTCGCCGTGCGGACGACGTAGCGGGGACGTCGCTGCACCCAGTGTGCACGTACTTGCAGCGCGAGATCGTCGGAGAGCGCTCCTTACAGACCACCTCACTCAAGTCGCTCGGCCTCACCAAAGGCAGAGCGCTGATCAGGTGACGTAGCAGACGAGTGAAGATTTCTGATAAACGCCGTATGCCAGTGTGGAATAATATTTAATAGTGACGTATCGTTTAGCTATTCGGCGCCGGAAAAACGGGCGACTACGCCGCCTCCTTCATTCACGTCGTTTGCGAATATTCTGTTAAGATGAAATCGGAATGCGATCGGAGCGCATTGCGTGACGCGGAGACGGGTTCCGGAAACATGATAAAAATGCAGAATGACGCGGTGTTCGCATCTCTGGCCTCGCTTGCTCATCTATAGGGGTGTCCGTTCGCTAACACGGGCGAGACCATGCTAGATGTTACAGTAACGCTAACGATGCAGCATCTGCATCTCTTGCCCCGCTAAAACGGGCATGACCACGCTAACGACGCTAACGATGCGGCGTCTGCATCTCTTCCCCCGCTAAAACGGGCATGACCACGCTAACGACATTAACGATGCGGTGTCTGCATCTCTTCCCCCGCTAAAACTGGCGTGACCATGCTAACGACGCTAACGAAGCGGCATCTGCATCTCTTGCAGGCTCGTCCACCGAGGCGTCGCCGCGTCCGTGATGGCCGACATCGACCGGGAAGCTGACGCGAGGATGCAGAGAGAGGCGAAGCTCGACGAACGCGTCAAGGTCACGCAGAGGTCGTCCGACGGTGTCCAGGCAGAGAACCGGGAAGGGGAAGAGAAGAGGGTAGAGGCAAAGAACAGGGAGGAGGCAAATAACACGGAGGAGGCAAATAACAGGGAGGCAGAGAACAGGGAAGAGGCAGAGAAGAGGGTGGAGGCAGAGAAGCGGAGAGAGGCTGATGCCAGAAGTGTGGTGCCACGTACGACGCAGTCGTTCGCCGCGTCCACGACGAGCGAACCTTTATTCTCTTGGGAGCAGCAGCAGGTAAGTACGTATGTCCGAACTAGAACGCACCGTCTCAGACCCGATCACGACCTGCCGAAAATAATACTATAATAACTAATCACAATAATACCTGGAGTGAATAATAACAGTGTTCTCATTAGGAACCGGCAAACGGCCGAATTAACCGTCTACTCTGCTGTTTCGGCCAGTTACAAATGGCTCAAGTAGGATATTTAAAAAAAAAAAAAAATTTATTTCCATTTAGTTTGCTCTAATTATTCTCCAAAGTGAAAGTGTTTTATGAGCTACTACTAATAAATCAGTTGAGTATATTTATATGCATGTTATGTGCACAAGAAGCATTGTTTTGTTTTTGAGTAACGCTATTTACATACTTTGATTGTCTAACTCTTATAATTACTAAATCGTCATAATTTGGAAACTTCTGGTGAACTCTGAATGTACCAGGAGAAACCAAATTGGAAAAAAGGACCATACTGTAATACAAATGTGTCTGTTTACTGCAGCTCAGAATACACCAGATTGCATCTCAGAGCATCTAGGTTTTAAAAGAAAATTTTGGGGGGTACCCCCCCCCCCCGCACTCCCCCACGGCCTGTTGCAAAAGCATTTCGGCCTGTTACTATAAAAGATAATGAAAACCCTGTAATAATCTATTATTATTCACTCCTGATAGTACTAATAACTAATACTATCATGTACGTGTGAAGGTGAGAAATGCTTGCAGCTACTTATTGGGTCATTTGAAATTTTTCATGGTTGTGTAAGAGAGCGACGTGCGTAGGTTGCTGCGTCCGATTGTGATATACGTCGTTGTGTTAAAGCAATGCTGCCCTCTTTTGGCCAGGCGGTTTATCGAAATCTTTAATAGCTGTGGGCTTTGTTTGGTTCAGGTGTTGATATGGTGATGATAGCGAACTACAGGTTAAGTTATATACTTTGTTGTTTTTCCGTAGGGTGTGAGTGATCTATTGACTACTGCCCGAAATTTTTTCGCTTCTGAATCGCGGAACGTTGTACCTCAGCCCTCTTTCTCACAACCAGTGCCACAATATACAGAGTTTAAGGTAAGTGCAGAAGGGAAAAAAAACAAAAGGTTGATGATTTTTCGAACAGCAAGTTTGCTGTTCCTAAGAAGTAATCATGAGATCAATTATTGCTTGGACCTTCAGGGTTATATATTTAGCTTCTAAAAAGTTTTCTCCACATTTTCAGTTTCCCGAGGAAACAAAGGGACAAGATTTGTATGTAAATGAACTCAGGTGAGCAATGCAAAACTTGCGATGTCTGTCTTTGACGTTAGCGTGTATGCCAAATAAAATCTTTACAATAGGACAATCTGCATGCATGTTTAAAAATGTTTACATATTTACGAGTGAAGCAATACATGTACACATCAAACATACGGCATTTTCTTTGCAGTGAAAGCTATAGAAAGCAGCAAGCGAATTCTCAGGTAAGTAAAGACAGCAAGCTTTTTCCTTCTTCCTTCATTTCCCATATGGTGGGCCCCCCTGGTGGGCCCCCCCTGAGGGCATAGAACAGAGATTAAAACAGTCAAACCTGTATATAAGGGCTACTCAAGGGCGAAATTGCCCTTTAGACGTTAGAGACAGGTCGGTTCTATAGTGGAAGTTTCACTGAATAACTACCACTGAAGTGAAACGCAAAAAGTGTCCCTTATTTTATAGAGGTGTTCACTGACAATAGTTAATTAATTAATTTTATTTATTATTTATTTAATTAATTATATTTTTGTTAAGTAATTTATTTAACTTTTTGAATAACAAAGGCATGCACAACCAGTGCAACACACTGATCGGCGTTTTAGCGACGAATTTCACGCATAATAGTGGGAAACTGACCCAGACATACTACCGTGGCAGTGTTGTCACGCGCTGACGTTAAAATCGTCTACGGATCCCGGAACTTCAACCTGTAGATCGAATTATAACCATGGTCGGCTAGTGGTTGAGATCAAGGATCCAATATGCCTCTTTTCCGTGGCCGATCGCTCTTGGCTATTTCTATCTCTGGTTTTCAGGCGTGTGACAGGGAGACGGTCGTCTACCGCCTCGATGACGTCCCCGCGAGCATGAAGGTCGGCGACCTTGACCCCGGCGACAAGTTCTTCGAGTTTACGGTAGAGGACGTGAGGAAGAGAATGGCCGACCTCAAGCACGAGAGGTGAGCGTTAGGTCACAGCGGGCGTTGTGGCCGCGCTCTCAAAACTGATCGAATGCATAAACACTGCATCGTTTGTCTCTGGCGTATCGCTCTCATCTCGCTCGCTCTGTCTGTCTGTCTGTCTCTCTCTCTCTGTCTCGCTCTCGCTCTCTCTCTCTCTCTCTCTCTCTCGCTCTCGCTCTCTCTCTCTCTCTCTCTCTCTCGCTCTCGCTCTCTCTCTCTCTCTCTCT
>NW_014577719.1:103655-107435 GCF_000485595.1 Priapulus caudatus
CATGCGCGGTGAAAGCGTGGCGAGCGGGGGATCCGGTGATCCTCGCATGAGAGAGTGTGTTTACGACTAATGCCTGGAATTTTCACTGAAAGTATACTTATATTGTCATGTAAGGGCTGGGCCTCCATGTTGAGAGTTGCTCTTACTTTGTCGTCATTACTGTCAAACATTTAGTGCGTTTACAAGTACGTTGCCTTGCGTGTAAACTTCTGTTACCATCTTTGCTTCACAGTTGGGACGTTGCGAAAGTTTGTGATGCAGTTGTTAGCAGAGAAAGACCTGCCATTTTACCTGTGTAAGTATGATCGCATAACGTCTCACAAGATGGCGCCAAAAATCGGCGATCTCTAGATGGAGGGGGCGGGCCGTTGTCGGAAACTTTGTGAATACTTGTGGCTGTCATAAGTCTAAAATGTAATAACTATTGAATGATTCTCGGTGTTTTCAATATCTTTGAACATACCTCGTTTCGGAAACGGCGCACCCTAAAAAGACTACGTTTGTCGATTCCGATATAGAGCCCCCTATGGTCGTGCTTTTTTTATTATTTAAGATACAGTACCCCCCCCCCCAAGGTCGTGCTTTTTTATTATTTAGGATACAGTGCCCCCCAAGGTCGTGCGTTTCTCGTTACAGACACGGCGCCCCCTAAGGTCGTGCTATCGGACGATGCGGGATTGCTCTTGGAGTCGGGTCTGGCCCCCGCCGCTGTCGTCCACTTTGGCTGCGAACAGCAACTAGGTAAATATTTCCTGTACGGAGTCAAATTGATCCTGTCGACTTCAAATAATTCAAAATAATAAATTCAAATCACACAAAAGTAATACAATTATATATATACATATATATATAAATATATATATAATACAAAGTTATACAAAATAATTCAAATAATACGAAATTCAAGGAAATTCAACCGAAGTACACGAAAATCAGGGAAATTCTTCCTCACTTTGCTACGCATGACCGGTCGTGCAGTTTTCCACATACACTTTCCGTGCAGTCAGACATTTTAACTGTCTTCTCCAGTAATTAAATCTGGATCGTCTCCAATAATAATAAATCTTCGCTTTAATAATCGTCACGTGTGAAGTGGATCATGAGAGATGAACGGATCATCTTTGCAGACGTGTATCTCTCAGCTGAAGCCACGGAGAGCAGCAGCAGCATGTTGGCAGCAGAGGATGTCGCCTCTAAATGGTAAGGGAGTTTAACGTGTTTGCAATCAATCGCGTTTGCACCATCCCCAACCCCACTCCACCGGAGCGGGGACGCTATGTTTTCATTGTGGTTGAAACAGTTTGTGAAAAGTTCTAGTCTTGGAATTTTAAATGGCATTTTCTAGGTCTGGGACATTCTGGAAAATAGGCTATGGTTCTGGAAAATACGCTATTATTAAGTTTGGTCCTCGAAATGCGTTGAAATTCACACGTCTATCGTGTCTGAGGCAATCAAACTCGCTTCACGCAAAAGTCTGAATTAGTCTCAAAACCTCGAATTCCTAGAAAATTCGACCTTTTAAATCTGGGAATCTTCCCCTCAAATAAAAAAAACTACAGTTTAGGCTACTGCCAACTTGCAGTAACTTACGTTTCTGCCTACGTACGTATGCCCACCCCGTTATTACATCCACATCGAGCCACCTCACTCGTAGCTCTCGCCCTCACCGGTAACACTCTGTATGGGTTAACGAGCGACGCTCGTCGTCTCTCCTCAGGCTGAATGCCGGCGATCAACGGCCGGCGGACGACGACGCGCGTGCATCGGCTGCTCTGCCATCCAATCAGCAGCCTCCGCAGAGCGCGGTTTCCACGGCGACGGAGTCGGCGGCGCAGCAGGGAAATTCGCAGAGCAAGCGTCCGAACAGCCGACCAGGCAGCGGCGGTATGACGCCAAAGTGGTTTAAACCCGGTAAGTCGTCACGGAATTGCCCCGTGGTGTCACAGTTGTGGGCTTCCTGCGATCGTACGGATCCTTCCGACATTGCCTCGCTACTCCCGCGTGTGTTTGCTAATCTGGCTCCTCGATCCCACCGAGCTATAACGTCAGAGACAAAGCTACAGGACATGTTTGTCATTCGTTGCAGGGAAGTGAAGAAGAAGCGGGATTGTGGCTTTCACACAAAAGTTCTATCGTCATAGAGACGTGGGTGTGACTTGCGGTCGTGGCTTGCCTCTCCATCTCAGCTGACCCATTAAAAGATGATGAAGGAGACGAGTGTTTCAGCATAGAGTCGTATGCCAACCGAGGTTCATACATACTGTACATGTGGTTAATTAACATATGTTCGTCTGCTGGAAGCGAAACTATGCGAGTCGTCGCTGGTGTTTAAAGGCATAATAGGCTCATTGATTATGCAAAGTTGACGAATGCTACAGTAACTGGCACCTTGTGTAGTTAATAAGTACATTACCTTATAGCCATACGCGTATCAGTTTGTCCAATATCACTGCTAATTACTAAGAATGTCTAATTGAAATCCGTAAATCTGGTAATCTGGCGCCAACGCTAAATTGGTTGCCAAGCAAAATAGCCTCGAATTCGGTTAGGTGACGTCACATGTTGCTACGGGTGTTGAGCAGAGAATTGTTTGTCCCGGGATGCTTATATCATGACTAATGAGCTAGTTGAATGTATCTCTGGGTGTATTCTCGGTATTGAGGCACAAGTAAGTAACCGTGGGTGCTAATTGAATGGGTACCCACATGTCTTCAATTTCGGACACAGGTGTATTCGTTTGACCAATATACGTAAATACGCGTAGTGCCATCTGCTTTCCATGTATAGTCTGTGGCCGTGGTTAGTCCGCGATCCCCCCATAGTGTTGGCCCCAACACAGCCTACTTCATTATCACGAGCATCCGTGATTACTCTAGCATTCGTCAACATTGCATAATCAATGGACCTATTATGCCTTTAACGTCGCCAGGTCACGGCGATTCGAAACAACCTTTAATAAACGTGTCACGACTAATATTGCGTGGCAACCATATTATTAATTGATGCTTTACGATTTTATTTTAAAATATTACTCTAGACTGTACTGTAAGCACGCAGTTTACCTGAATGTAGCTGCATATGACAGTAGCAATGCTTGGGCTTGCTATATTGGCGAATGGGATGATAGCCGGTTAAACGGAGTAACACTAGATAGAGAAGCTCGCTAAATATTTCTAGAGCATGGCTCTATACACTAGAGAATATCAGCGAATGGCGTGTTGGAACTCACATGTGTGCCACGTATTGGTACATATTACGAGGGAAGGAAATTCACTTTCTATGAATTCCCGTCCTGGCGAAGAGGTAGTTTAAAGTCTAACGTTCAAAACTAAAGTGTGAAGAAAAACACTTAAATCACAGAGTCCAATGGAATGTCAATTATCATGTTATTTGCTGTACTTAAATCGACAGAACATGATAAAAAAATGTGTTGCCGTGTTGACCGTTCTGCTGATGAAGAACAGAGTGACAGAGCAGAAGGGGTACTTTTGACTTCAGCCTCACATTAACTTCATCATCAGCATTGTCCAACTCCTAGCGAAACCCACCTTACACCTTAGGTTGGACAAGCGGAAGAGTGCGTCAATACCATTGTAGAAAATACATCTATACTCAGCTTTAGCTAATTGCATACTTATATATTAATCATCCAAATAACAAAAATGATGACCTTAAAAAAGACAATTATGTCAACCACAGATCTCTCTCTCTCTCTCTCTCTCTCTCTCTCTCTCTCTCGCTCTCGCTCTCGCTCTCGCTCTCGCTCTCGCTCTCGCTCTC
>NW_014577719.1:107445-111285 GCF_000485595.1 Priapulus caudatus
TCTCTCTCTCTCTCTTTCTCTCTCTCTCTCTCTCTCTCTCTCTCTCTCTCTCTCTCTCTCTCTCTCGCTCTCTCTCTCGCTCTCGCTCTCGCTCTCGCTCTCGCTCTCGCTCTCGCTCTCTCCCCCCCTCCCTCCCTCTCTTTCTACCAACGTTGTTCCAACTGGCTCCAAGGGACAGGGAGCCAACTCACAAGGCTTCTTAATGACTTCAGTGATTTCTATCTCAGTAGACTAGTGGCGGTGTTCGTGGTGTTTCTGTTGCCGGCAGTAACCTGGCCAGGAGAAGTATATCTGAGCAGACGTCTAGAAGTGATCGATGGTGGCCAACTTCACTTCCACATCAACTTTTCTGCAATGCCGTCCGGCCAAGTCTAGAAGGTACCTTGACCGCAGTCATAGTCAAGCTTGGCACACGTTTGCCCTATTTACATTGTCGATAAAGTCTTGGCATCTCATCCACAGATGCCGATATCCAAGCACATACAACCACGTAACGTAACCGAACATGCACGATTCAATACTATTTATTGATTGCAGCACTCTATTGTTTTGTCATTGCAGGGCTGGATTGTATTCTTCTTTGTTTTTTTCCCCTTTTTTTCCCCTTCAGTTTCACGTTTTGCTCTCGAAGACTTCGCACCACACTCTTCGTGGACTTAATCCTTTGCTCGAGTTGACTATTGAGCTGCTGACCTCTTTTTAGTTTCTTCTCATAGGTGTCTAAAGTAACGTAAGCTGCGTCAAGCTTACTTTTCAGCGTTTTTGGACTGCACGCGATGCAGTAATTGTGATCAGAGTTTCGCTGGTAACCACGGAACGTTGTAATAGCCTTCGAGTCATCGGCTTTTCTCTCCGTATCTTGCGCGACTGTCTTTGACACCTGTTGCGTCTCACACACCCTGTCGGCCAGAGGCAGCCGATGTTCCACTTCCTGAATCGGAAACATTGAAATGCGTGAAAATAATTAATTTAATATTTGCGAAATAATAATCGACATATTTGTGAACAACAGGAACTGTATTGTTTCCTTCAGTCATATAGCTAGTAATTACCAGCATGATTTTCTAATGCATATATACATACCACCATACGCATTCTTGAATTTCTTCTTGTTTGCGGCTTGGGGAAGGTGAAAATCGTTGGCGCAGCATTTTCTCTGAGACGTATCGTCTGCCCCGTCATGTCGAAATACTGTGGCTCAAAATGGTCGCAACATAGTACTGACTTATCTTTTGGCCAGTACTTGGCCCTCCGCATATTATCTACCCATAGCCTTCGTCTCTTCTTGTCCTTAGGAAATCTGCAAGATGTCAAGTTCTTAATCTTTCAACCTCATTCTAGTCTCTGAACAGAATTTATTTTATTAAAATAGAAAATCCATTATCAACAGACCTACCAATTGTCTCACGCATTTCGCGGGAGACTCGCGCATCTGGACCCATTTTCCCACACTCCCGCATGCCCTAGGCATTCTCACGCATTCACTCAAAAGAAAAAAATCATCAGTTTTTATACCTTAAAATTTAATTTTGTCTTCATTTCTTTGAATGCTAACAGAATACAAATTATGTAGTATTGTACTGCAAATACATATTTTAAAGCCAAATATTCAGATAGTGGTCGTGTTTGAAAATATTCTGAACCTCCAGCATTATATATCCAAAATGACCCATTCTCCAGCAAACTCTCACTGAACCTCCAGCAAGCTGATTGGACACCCTTGGCCTTGGAAGTTCTGTATCAAATTATCTACTTGTAGTAATTGTTTTACCCCACTCATTTTATTCTTTAAAGGGATACATTTCTCTAGGTTCTTAAGATATTTTCAGCTAAGATAGGTTAAAACCTTACGCTTCATAAAAAGTTTTATGGTTCAATATTTATTAGAAAAATTTGTAAAAAAAGTTTTTAAACGGATGGCTATACTGTTGCTTACAACGACGGTGGCGCCACTAGCAGGCACCCACTGGAAAGGTTGCGCTAGGGTCCCTATATACAGAGAGTTGCGCCAACTCAGGATTTGACGCCATGTTGTTTCCAAATGGATCCACACCGCTGCCGCTTAAGTACAGCGCTGTATGGATACGCTGTACAATGGTCCGTAGTAATTAATTAGACTAATCTGTTCAATAAACTCAAAATGTTTACAGCAGTGTATATAGATATATCTCATGCTGTATCATTAGATTTCTGTACAATGTAACTCAAATCGTTTTGTGGTTCGCTGTAGATTATATTTACACTTTTTTCCGCCATGTAGTGTTCTTGGTGGTGTGTGATATTGTTGCGAGTTAGTCTTTCGCGTAGATACTTTGTTGGCTGTAGGATGTGAATGTGAGAGACGCAGCGGTGGGCGGGCGGGTGTGCAATGAGAAGACGTGCGAGTGCGAGCAGGAGGCAGGTGGAGTAAGACGATGTGTTGGTGATGAGTAGTCGGTGGAGAGTGGGGTTGAGAGATGTGACGGCGCAGAGTCGGTGTGCGCCGCGCGAGTGATGGGCTGAAGTGTGAGGCGCGTTTGTGTGGATGTGGGTGGTAGGAGGACGAGCAGGCGAGCAGCTTAGTTGAGAATAGATAGACAAGAGTGATCAAAGGGATAAGAATGGCTTCGAGCGTCGCGCGGAGCTCGGGCGGTCGTCGCGAGGGTGTGAGACATGGTGTGTTTGTCGAGTTGTAGAATGCGTAGGATGCGGACTAGAGGAGGTGGTCGTGAGGATAGTGAGAGTCGCGCTGCGTGGTAAAGTGATGTGGTATTGAAGCACGATTAGTCTAATTAATTACTACGGACCATTGTACAGCGTATCCATACAGCGCTGTACTTAAGCGGCAGCGGTGTGGATCCATTTGGAAACGACATGCCGTTCAGCGATCACGTGACCGATTTTTCCGACTCGTCATGGCGCAACTCTCTGTATACAGGGACCCTAGGTTGCGCAAAGCAACGTTTTCGGCTGCAGGCTACAGACCGAGGGTGTTTCTTATTATTAATTTATTTTAAGAGCAGACATATTGCAATATCTTATAAACGACATATATTATAGTTCCAGTTTTAATATGGATAAATTTGTCCTAAAATTAATATCGTTCGGTTAAATAGCATTAATTTAGGTATAAATATAATTGCACTTTTGTGATTAGCATTCGGTATGTAACGTGCAAAATAAATTGGCAAATGTGCAACTTTTTCAGGGTGGGTGCACAATCGCGAATGCGAGATTTTCGTCAGGCTTTGTGTGATTTCGCGTGACACAGCTCGGTTATGAACACAGACAGTATGTTTTTATAACAAGTGAACACTGTTCTTCAAATAGAAACATAGATGGAGTAGAATGGTTGAATATTTGTGTTGTATTCGTATGAAATCAAGCGAGCGTCGAACCCTAACCCTTGTTTACTTGAGATAATGCTGAAAATTAAAAACTGCCGGGCATTTAGGAAATCAAAGACCGTGCCCGGCAGCCGTCAGATATATGCGGGGTCAGTGTGCATCAGCTAGCGTGCAGCGGCCAGCGTGTGTTTGCAGATCGCCAGATGAGCATTTGGACGGCATTTACAGAAAATTGTCCAAATAATAGGTGAAAGAGAGTAGAGAAACATTAAGACTTTGGTAGTCTGGATCTGGATAGTTTACTGCGTAGCCCACGGTCATGTGGATAATAACGCAGGGACATTCTGTAAGGAAAATTTTAACGTCCAGGGGCCCGTTGCCAGAAAAAAATTAGTCTTAACATTAACCTTAAACTTAAGTTTTTCTCTTAAAGCGTTGCCAGAAACTTCGTAAAGTTAAGAGAATTAAAAATTCTCGTAACTTTTCTCTTAACTTAAGAGATCCTAGACCCTCC
>NW_014577719.1:111300-117139 GCF_000485595.1 Priapulus caudatus
CTCTCTCTCTCTCTCTCTCTCTCTCTCTCTCTCTCTCTCTCTCTCTCTCTCTCTCTCCCTCTTTCTCTCTCTCTCTGCGAGTGCATGCCTGCATGCATGCATGTGTGCGTGCATGCATGTTCTTTCTCACTCTATGTCTATATCTCTAACTCTCTATCTTTCTTTCTGTCTATATTTCTCTCTTACGGTCTCTCTCTCTCTCTCTCTCTCTCTGTGTGTGCGTGCCTGCATGCATGCATGTGTGCGTGTTCTTTCTCTCTATCTGTCTATATCTCTAACTCTCTAGCTTTCTTTCAGTCTATATTTGCCTCTCTCGGCCTCTCTCTCACTGTCTCTCTCTCCCTCTCCCTCTCTCTCTCTCCCCATCTCTCTGCACAAGCATACATTAACTATTCATGATATACCTTGTAGGCTGTGGCCCCTGGCTAGCGCTATCATCAAATTTTTCACGCCTAGGTGGCGCTTGAGAGTGTCGACGGCGTCAGCCAAGGTGCGCTCGGGAGTGTCAATGTAACACACCCTCCCCATACCTAGGTTCGGAACGGGCGGCTGTAACGCAAGCATCAAGACCGTTGGTGATTGGCGATGGTTGAGTAGCATGTCCCCCCCCCCTTACATCGTAGTCATGCTATTATTACTGTGCAATAAATCGGGTTGTCCGCAACAATTTCTGGTTGTCCCAAAAAATATCCCCAAATCTCCTATTTTCAATCACATAATAATATGATCAGAAAACACCCGAAAACAGTGGCATAGCCAGGATTTTTTAACAAGGGGGACCAAAAACAGCTAACTGCGCAAAATAGTGGATGACTTAATATTTTACTGGCTCCTCTACCTCTCAGCTCTGCAATCTTTGTTTTGGGCGCCATGCGAAAAGGCGACATTTTTGTTCATTGTTCTCTGCTCCCAAGATATGTAATTGTTCAGTGGCGGGTCTAGGATTCCAAGGAGGGAGGGGTGAAAAACAGGCATGGGGGGGTGGTATGGGGGTCCTCCTCCAGAAAATTTTAGAAACTTGCTGGTTTGCTGGTTCCAAATCGAGTTTACCTCTCATAAGTCAGAAAACCTGACATATACCAGTGTTGGAAATAGCAGCTGGTCCCATATTTTCATATTATTCACGATTTAATTCACGATTAAGATTTCTTGATGAGCTAGAAAACACTCGGATTTGAAGTATGAAACTGAACATTATTGTGCCAGCTAGCCTACTCCAGTTGGTTGGGATTGATTGTCAGTTCAGATGCAAAATATTGAAAGCAAAAGGTTATACACCATAGATTAATTGGGTACCACGCGTATATAAGATAGCAGAGTCGGTATAGAGTTAGTGTTAGGGTTAGGGATAGTGTTTCTTGGTTGTCCACCGGGCAATGTCTCAGACTGGTTAGGTTGTCTGGCGCAAATTCTGGTTGTCTCGGACAACCGTGCAACGCTTCGAGCACTGTTAAGTACGTACCACAAGTTTATAGTATTATACTAAACAGCTATGCCTGGCTTCAAGTAATTTGGAATCACATGAATAATAATGGAATGAATACTAATTCCTGAGCCAACTTTCTTACAGATATAACCGTTTCCTTTAGAAATTAATGGTTTTTCATCATTCAATTACCATATTGCAACAATTCGTACTAATAAAGTGTACTTTAATACATACATGCACAATCTTGAATATATCTGTCATGACCTTGAAGGTGGGATATCCATCTAGCACCTTCATCACCTTCACTAACTCCTCCTCTGGGGGATTCAGTAGCAGCAACTGCCCAGTATCCCTGCGACAAACAGAACAGCTCTAACAGACAGCACATGGCATCACCGCCTCGAGGTTATCACATCAAATTTAGACGTAAATAGTTAATATAACACGATGACTACTACGTCAACCAGTGCTAATTATATCATCAAAGCCGTACCTGTGATGAAAACATGGACAAAATTAAATACGACTCAATTCCACAGTGAAAAATATTTTACGAAGAAACGACATAAGAAGGATTACATGGTAAGTGATATCAGAAGTAGATAATAGGGATTCCCTATTATCTACTTCTGGTGATATGAATATACATAATAAGTAGTTTTTTTGAAAATTTTGTGATTATGTACTCCTGCACGATATATATCATATACATATTAGGCAGGCTGTTCAATCTTGTTTACAAGATGGTTTATTTGTGCAAAACAAGATGGTTTTGTTAGCCGCACAGAGCTAGCAATCACGTAGCTGTAGTACTACTACAGGCAGCGTGCAAAGTGGCAGAGCCATCCAGGGCTATATGATGTACCAGAGCTAGCACTCACGTATCCATCGGTGTAACACTGACACCGTTTATCCCCGTGAATTCTCCGACTGCCCTCGCCACTACGTCCTGCCCAACATTCGGCGGAACGTTGATCTCTACTCTGTAGCCTGCGCCGGACAGGGTTTTACTGGCCGTAACAGCTGATATGGGTCTAACCTGCCACTTCCCATCACTAGGCTCTGGAACAAATACGAGGTGAACGGTATACGTACATACGAAAGATCGCCGAAAAACTCGATTCTTACAAATAGAGACGAATCAATGGTTTCCCGGTGGAATATTTGACATTAGACATGGAAAAAAGAAACAAAAAGTGATACGGAATAATATCCGGATTTTAATAGTATGAAAAGTAATCCCCGTCAATTGGGTTAATTTGCTTGGGCATTTAATATCCATTAGATCGTCCCAATTAAGCATATTAACCCAGAAGAAGGCAGGGACTCACAGGTCTCGATACAATAATGTAACCAAACACCTAGTACTCTTGTGTTGGGTCACATTATTTCATCTAGTCTCCACCTCGCCCAACCAGGCTCTATGGGATCAAGGATAGTTTGGTACTCCAGCAATATGTGTTTGTACATTTGCTAAACTGATCTGAGATGCTAAACTAGGCTTAGGCCGGCTCTGCGAATCTTACACGTCGTAGGATGCCACATACTGAGAAGCGGGAAGGTAACTTGTGGCTATATATATAGTCTCAACCGCCACCCGCTACCTCACACACACACACACGCGCACCTAGCTCTATAGCTCTAGTAACTATAGCCCGCGTACAGTTGCCCCTGCCAGCTACTAGCTCTAGTACTATAAACAGTAGCCCTTGTTTGCCACAGGCCCTGTTGCAAACAATGGCTATATATAGTACTAGGCCTAACGCTGATAGGGTCAAGCTCAATTCAATCAAGCTCAATTCAATCAATTCAACCAATCCAACCAATCCAACTCAACTCAATTCAATCAAGCTCAATTCAATCAAGCTCAATTATTAGCTCTTGATAGGGTCTATGTCCCCCAGGGTACTGCCGGAACGTACCCTGGGTACGGTCCGGTATACCGGAACGTACCCTGGTAACTATCTAGCGGATATGGTTAGGGTTAGGGTTAGGGTTAGGGAGTAGGCGTAGGCGACTCCCTAGACTCGTTAGTGGAGTAGGCGAGGTACGGTCCGGCATACGTACCGTACCCAGGGTACGTTCCGGCAGTACCCTGGGGGACATATAGACCCTATCAGCAGAACTCACGTGAAGACCGACACGGCGTAGCGCATACGTACTGAACGCGCTGATCAGCCAGTCGTTCACTCCCCCGTCCACCGCGTCGAGGCAGGTGTGCGGAGAGTAGAGCGCGATGCGATTCTCTGCGCACTTCACGACGATTCGCTCCTTCCACGACGTCGCCCGCAGTCGCTTCAGCGGCTGGAATATCGGCGGATGGTAGGCGATCACCATCGACGCCTTGTTCTCTATGGCTTCGTCAAGGACGTCCTCCGTCAGGTCGTTCGTGATGAGAATGGATTTGACGGGGTGAGGCGGCGACGGTTCAACGAGCAGGCCGACGTTGTCCCAGCTCGCCGCGAGGGACAGCGGAGCGATCTCCTCGAGTTTCTTAACGACTTCGGCGAGTTCCATCTTGGTCGTGGTGTTTCTGTTGTCAGTGGTAACGTGGCGAGCCGCAGTAGAACTGAGCAGTCGCCTAGTAGTAGTACTACTAGTACCAGCACCAGTGACAGTGTCACTGTCAGTGACACCGACTGTCAGTGTCGATGCCGCTTTGCGAACTTCACTTCCACGCCCACCTTTCTGCAACCCCGTCCGGCCAAGTCTGAAAACTACCTTGACCGCAGTCATATGCAAGCTTGGCACATGTTTGCTTTATTTACAGTGTCAATAAAGTCTTTAGCATCTCGTTTACAGATTACACAACCCGTGGCATTTGTCAAACTGCATGCAGTGCACCTTCGTACAGTCAGGATACCATAGATAGACTTTTGAGACCATGAGCGAGAGCGCCATCTGTCGTGGAGTTTGGACATTTGTAAACGTGTTCTATCAGCGCTGCAAAGCCTCAGATAAACCACCGCTAGAGCAATGAGCGTAAATCACTTGTTCACTAAATCAAATGACATATAACTTGAAATTAGCTAAATTAAATAACATTTGTCAAAACGTTTTAAGATACTACAGTGTACCTCTGACTATAGTATCAATATATTGATTTATATGGAGAGTACGGTCCAGGAAAAGGAAAAACAATTCAGAGCTCTGGGTTTACAGCTAGGATCGCGCTTACAGAGCGAGTAAATATGAATTGCGCACATCCTCTTGCACACTGCTCCCTTGAACATATATTACGTGCATCAAAACAAATATGTCTTGTGGTCTATTAGTGTTATAACTATATTTACATTCAATATTAGTAAAACAAAAGTACAGCATTCCTAATATATTGTATGTAAAACGTCATATATCACCCGTAGGCCTACTATAGAAGCCATGTGGAATGCTCGGGAAGTGGACAGAGAGTGTTCGGTTGGCGTTTCATTTTATTTTATGCTATTTACAACGCATGCACGGCGGCCAATATGCACATAAATAAAATGTGCAGCTAGATAATTACCAAGGGTAGATGTTCTCACGCTTGGGTGTAGACATGACGTGTACTATTAGCTTCTTTGTTTCTGTCATTCCGTATTAAAATTCTCTCCCTTCCTCTTTAGTTACTTGAAGCTTTTTATACTGCGATCCGCAGTATCGATATGTCTATCTGATCAACTTTGTCTCTCCGTTTTCGATATAGTTCCGTGGACTTTATTTACGAGGTTACGAGGTACCTACATACCACTGTATCGAGCGCACGCGCCCAGTGACGGCTTACGTGTAGGTAATCATCGCCGTAGATTATACCACGAAATTGACCCTCTAGAAGTCGCGTATTACATTCTAATTAATATATTTATTTATATGCTATATGTATATATATATATATATAGAGAGATCACCGTACACCGCACCACGCGTTTACAATAGCAGTGATATAGTATATATGCTCGCGCTATCGCTAGCACACACCCTGCCGGCTAGCAGGTTTACAATCACGTCTATTTATATACTTCTCAACATACTTTTTTAACATAAACCACTGTGCATGCGCTGATATCGTGTTTATTCAGTTTAAACTGTTTTATACATATACATTGCGCTCAGCGGATTCATTTATTGGGCTCTGTTGCGGAACTGTGTGGGAAATACCATAGATGGAAATACCCTGCGCTACCACCCACTTACCGCAACAAGCTGGTATGCTAAAACCCAAATTTTAAGTTGTATCCGCCGAAACCAGGTAGGCTAGATTTGTTACACAATGGACATGCGTGTGTAACGGTTTTTTCCCTCTCTCTCTATAATCGCCTAATTAACCGCCTTGACTACTACCATTGGCCGTGGTATAGTATGGTTGCCGTTGTCGCCGCGCACCCTGACAGGGCCGTTACTCCCCGTCCTTTACCGATTCGATCACTAGGA
>NW_014577719.1:121885-124029 GCF_000485595.1 Priapulus caudatus
AAATTAGACCCCCTTAGATGCGTTTTCTGCGCGAGCAGGGGGGGGTCCGGACCCCCTGGACCCCCCCCCCTGTTCACGCCCCTGGCGCCATAATAATTATTATCCAGTTATACGACTGTGAAATCTAGAGGTTGACACGCACTAAAAAACACGGTATAGCAGATGTATATACTATATATATAGTTCTCGAAATGATCATAATGTAATTGATAACCTGTAGAGATAAATAATGAAATCCGACACCGAACTCGAACATGTATAAAGTTACAAAACAACAAGAGCCGCAGAGCGTCTGCGCTCATCTGAGGTCTGTTGCTACATGCAGTTATAAACGTAACATTTAAGTTGTGCGTAGTGACACCTTTGTTAGGCGCAGATATGCAGATACGCAGTTGCGTACACATCATTTCAGCAACCTTCTGCATTCTGCATACCTCCCAAATCTCATTGTTTGATACAAATCGCGTGCCTAAAACTCCTGTTTTATGGTGTATTGTGATCCTAACCCTAACCCTATTTTTAAAAAAATTAATTGTTGTAAAAATTATTTGTTGTTATTAAATTGTTGTAAATAAATAATGTAAATATTTGCGTTAATTGGAAAAAAATAGTTAAATGGATAAAGATCGAAAAATACAGAAAACAAGTAAATAATAAAAAAACAGATGGGATTCGATCCAATGACCTTTGATCGGTGACGCCTGTGCTGTACGCTTTCGGCTATCCAGGATTATTGGGTTTATAGATTATGGATGTGCCATAAATATGATAACACTGTGACGTCATTGAGGCAGTTCAGGAATCCATGTTTAACCCTCCTCTTGAGGGTCAAAAGGTTATCAGACACTTACTCTTCGCACGTCAGTGGAAAGCACATTTCATGGTCCTTTCAATAAAGTGATAAAAATGGTAGGTCAGCGCTGAAACAAAAAAGTTTTTCATTCTGTTCATTAGGCCATGTCATCAGAAAATGTCTGATATCTGACCTTTCCCCCACTGCCCTTTAACCTGTGCCCTCCAATTTCGCACTGGTGATGGGTTTCCTGCCCATCACACTATACACCGAATATTAAGAGCATAAGTCGAGCCGTTAAAATTTGTGCCGCAATTCCGTATATCCTCCTATACCTTAAGTTAAAAAGGAAATATTCCCCCTCCATTTACATATCTTGACCTTTGACCCTTGACTCCCAAATGTGTCATTCTGAGTCCATTTGACGACCTCCCCCCCCCCGACGTGCTGAATATCGTGACCGTACGTCGAGCGGTTAAGGATACTCTCAAGGTTTAAGGCAAAATTTTACCGATTTATCATTTTCAATTTTATTCGATGGCTAACACTATGTGCCACATTTGTACATGCTCATTTCTTCATATAACGGTACATGTGAACTGTCAGAGCGATTTAACTGCCCGCGTACATGTGTAGTAAGCAGCGGCTGACGTCATGATGACGTCAGATACATGATACAACCACGATGTTCACTAAGCCAGTATCATTCAGCGTCAACCCTGCTACAGCTGTCATTACATGTATTCATGTACATTCGTGTACATCTGCTAGTGATCCAACAAGTATCCCACGCCCAAAATAGTTCTAACACCTCGCAACACACCTTACTGTAGTCAGGGGCGCAAATCCAGGGGGACAGGGGGACATGTCCCTCCACGAATTTTCAGAGGAGGGACATCATATCAAATGTCACGATTTTGGATCACCATGATTTTGTGTGTAAGTGTGTGTGTGTGTGTGTGTGTGTGTGTGTGTGTGTGTGTGTGTGTGTGTGTGTGTGTGTGTGTGTGTGTGTGTGTGTAAATGTAGCTTGTAAATGTGGTTTGGGATTTGCTAGAACACGGGCGTCGAAGGAGGGTCATGTGATAGGTTTAAGATTAGGGTTAGGGTCAGGGTTAGGGTTAAGGTTAGGGTTAGGGAAATAAGGCCATGTCTAGCACGGAAGCATCACTGTGGAATCTTTCTGTGGAAGATTTGGACTTTGAAGCGTACTAGTGCTGCCACGTAACGGCACCCTCCTTCGACGCTCGTGTTCTAGCAACACCCATATGGTTTCATGAGAAACAAGTGACATCAACACATATCTGACAACAAGAAATAAACAATGAAATTGCTATCGTTGCATATTTTT
>NW_014577719.1:124039-125650 GCF_000485595.1 Priapulus caudatus
AAAAACGGCGTCAGGGATTGTTATTAAGTGCCGTATTTTATGAGTTATGCCTCTTTATTCGCTAACATTTTCAATTCTAACACACAACTTGATTTTTAAGCAGTTTTTTTCCAGTTTTCTCGGTAAATATAAAAATTAAAGAAAAATCCTGACGCACTATTTTGGTCCATATTGTGCTTAACATGTGGCAAAAATTTTGTATCCTCACTCTTTCTGGTAGTTGAGAAATATCCAAAACACCATTTTTACATAAAAATTCAAAATTTGTGTGGTAACATAATTAAGTGCTGGAAATTTCATGAAATTCTTTGGCTTGAGCATAGAGATATATCTCCTCTATAAATAAAACAAGTGATTGATTTGATTCATTCGCCAATAAACGTTTAATCTTCATTATAGCAATACCCGTGCAAAAGGTGGAGAATATCCTTAAGATTTGTGCCCAATTGTTGACGCACGGACGGACGGACGGACGCACGCACGCACGCACGATCATGCGATTCTACAAGCTGCATCTGACTACGTCAGATGAACTAAAAACAATGTACAAAACAAAGTATAAAGTTTTACATTTAAAAAATTGTGAAATTTTAAAATTAAAAGCTGTCACCAAAATTCCTCGTCTGCGTGCGTGTATGACGCGAATTGGCTGTGGCGTGGCATCTCATTAGGCAAGCTCGACGAATTCCTCTCCTCCGGTATCTTCTGTTTCGAATTCAAATTGAGGTCGCTCGAAGTCCCGAGTAAATCATTGGACGATCGGCCGTATGGGGTTTGGTGGTCGACTAGGCTTAGGTTTGACGCTGAAGGTCCATTAGCGATGTCTGTCAAGCTGATCGTCGTTAACTGGTGGGCGTCTGCGGCGACAAAGCCCGTCTTGCAGACGAAACAGCGCAGTGGTACAAGGACGATGACGAGGACGACGGCGCCAGCGACGCTGACCATGACGATGATGTATGCAGTCTCAAGGCCGTCGTCCGGCGGTTCGGTTGTTGCGTCGGTTGGAGGCGTCCCTGTCTGTGTTGCGTCGGTTAGAGGCGTTCCTGTCCCTGTTGCGTCGGTTAGAGGCGTCCCTGTCTCTGTTGCGTCGGTTAGAGGCGTCCCTGTCCCTGTTGCGTCGGTTAGAGGCGTCTCTTCTGTAGCATTGGTTACAGGCGTCTCTGTTTCCGTTGTTTCATCTGTTGGCGACGACGTGCTGTCTGTTGCATCTGATGTTAATGTAGACAGCGTGTCTGGGATAAGACGAATTACTAATTATATAAACACATTTAGATGAACACATTTTCCCTGACATGCGCTCGCACTTTCTCCCCCTCTCTCTCTTTCTCTTTCGCTCTCTCTCTCTCTCTCTCTCTCTCGCGCGCTCTCTCTCTCTCCCATTTTTTCTCTCTCTCTCCCTCTCTTTCTTGTGAGAAATTCATTTCAATGAAAAGCAACATAATAAATATTTCCGCTGATGACGATTTTCTTACCGATAATAAATTCTTATAGCTGAGTCTTCCCTTACACACAGTGGCGTAGCTAGGATTTTTTCAGCGGGGGGCACTGGGAGGGCCTTACATTTTCGTGGGGGGGCACAATATATAATTTTATTGAGATGTGGTTTGAACC
>NW_014577719.1:125660-143457 GCF_000485595.1 Priapulus caudatus
CGGGTAGTAAGAACGTAATTAACGTAATTAACTAATTAAACTAACAACTTAGTATAGTAACTACACTTTCCTCGTACACTGCGCGTCGCGCTCTCCTCTCTCTCTCTCTTCTCTCTCTCTCTCTCTCTCTCTCTCTCTCTCTCTCTCTCTCTCTCGCGCGCGCTCTCTCTCTCTCTCCCATTTTTTCTCTCTCTCTCCCTCTCTTTCTTGTGAGAAATTCATTTCAATGAAAAGCAACATAATAAATATTTCCGCTGATGACGATTTTCTTACCGATAATAAATTCTTATAGCCGAGTCTTCCCTTACACACAGTGGCGTAGCTAGGATTTTTTCAGCGGGGGGGGGGGCACTGGGGAGGGACCATACATTTTCGGGGGGGGGGCACAATATATAATTTTATTGAGATGTGGTTCGAACCTTCTTTCATTGTATTATACTGTTCTAACGGCATTGTTTTCAATTCAATTTTTTTTTATCAAGCATGAATTTTCAGTGGGGGGGCACCTGGGGTGGGCACAGAAAATTTGTGGGGAGCACGTGCCCCCAGGCCCCCCGTAGCTACGCCCCTGCTTACACAGTGTGCGGAAATGACCTCAGCCCCATCGAAGAAGCCTAGCTCAGGCTTACCATTAGGTGTTACGGTTGGCTGGATCCAATCGATCACTTCTTCCGGATCCCAGTCTCTCAACGTCTTGTTGACGCTGTGCTGCATTGGGTTTTGTCCACTCTCGCAGAACACTCCCGAGAAATCATCATAATCCAACGCCCATATCATCGCGCCCCCCAGCCTCCTCTCCTTGATGAACATCACCTTCATAGTAAGAGTAATACATGCACACAGGTATGAATTTGAGTTGAATTTAAGTAAACTTGAAATTTGAAACTGTACTGAAAGCACTGTTATTTTGTATTATTATTTTTTCTTTGTGTTGTGTAGCGGTGTTTTGTACTGTAGACCTACATACTCAGAAATGTTATTATTTTAACCACTCAACACTATTTCATCAATCAGATTTTTTCTCCATGAAAAAAACTGTCTTCGGTATATGTATTTGTATTTGAATTACATGCAATAATAATTTATTAATAATACTAATGTGAGGTCCGGAAAAAGACTCCAACAATCAATTGCGGGGTAGACGATTTATTTGTGAACAAACAAAAAACCCCTAGGGAGCCAAGTACATGATCGGGCTAGATCATGCCACCGTAGGACTGACCACGCCAACTGCGCGGGCAACAAACTGCCCTGGGTCCCACGATAACCTCGTAGATGTTGACCAATAGAAATTACTAATCAGCAGAATGCTTTCTTCTGCCTTCTATCTGATCCAGCATGGTAGCCTAGTGCTGCCATCTGTTCTCTGTAGTGCTGCCGTCTATCTTTTCTCTCCTTTCGCCACTCGAGGACAGCACCAAACAATCACAACAACCCTGTGACAATTCGGCATGTCACATCTCCCCCATTTTTTCCCCCAGGATTGCACTCACAATCCTTACACTTATTGGATTGACCCGCTCAATGACTGAGCAAGGGCCGCTGCAATATTTGTCATGCCCTGAAGGACTTCACCTATTGGCACCGGCTAACATCTGGACCAATAACAGCTGGGTCTCGCTGATATTAGCCAACACCTGGGGACAATTAAGGACGACCTGGTGACCTTTTCACTTTAGACCTGCGAGTCTCCTGCTTGAGGACAGATTTGGGGAGGTGGTGGAGGTTAGAATGGTTCCCCGCATTTGCACGTTCTGTCTTGCGTAAACCATTATTCTCGGAGTTGGACTCCGAACTCCCCTCCTCGCTGCTGTCTGCCTCGCTGTTGGATGGGTGGCCTTCCTGAGGGATATCCTCGGTTTCTGATTCCGCCGACTTCATGGCGTCTTCACCGGTCAGGTTGCCATCGGTGGTGTCAACTTCCCGTGGGTGGCAAACCCCGAAGTGGCCTTCATCCTCAGTGTCAGATGTGTCGGATCTGTCATTGACTGTCTGCACCTGTAGGCTTCCACCGCCAAGACTAGGCATATCTTGTGGTCCAACATTCGACACGTTTTTGCAACTAGTAAGCCTGCTGCCGTGAACTCCAAGCCCGCCGGAAGTTTCGTTGGAAGTTCGGCGAAGGGCTTGTCCGCCATTCGATCCATGTGGATGGTGATCGTGCGTCCGTAGTAGAGCTGGCCGCGGAACATTGAGATCGACTGCACGGCCTCGACCGGGTGCTCAAACTCGATGACGGCGTAGCCCTTGCTCTTGCCGTCCTGGTCGCACTTGAGAACGATGTCGGTGACCTTGCCAGCGATCTCTCGCAGCTTCGGTGCAGTCACCTTGTAGTCGAGGTTGGCGACGAACACGCGGGTGGAGAGCGGACCCTCAATGCCAAGACGCTGAAGCACCTCCGGCGCCATGCCATATGTGTTGAACGACCTTCCTGACGAGCCGCCTCCCATTCCCATGCCGCCGCCCATGCCCATTCCTCCTCCTCCCATGCCCATGCCCATGCCATGTCCGCCGCCACCTCCTACTCTTTGTCCCCTTCCTCGGTCGTCAAGATGAAAGCTTTCCCTGTCCTCTTTTACGACGAGTGTTCGTCCCTTGATTTCAAATCTGTGCATAATATCAATAGCTTTCTGCGCAGTATCTTGATCTTTAAACTCAACAACACCACATCCTTTAGGCTGATTTTTCCCAGATTCATACAGCTCCACGTACGTGACGTCTCCACTAACTTTGTCTCGGAATAGATCCTTGATGTCTTGCCACTTCAGATCACATGGAATGTTGCTACGGTAGACCCTCTGCTCGTAGTCGATCCTGCCACCGCGGCAATTGTCGCGCGGCCCACCTCCTCCACGGTCGCCGCCGCCACCTCGGTAGTTGTCCGGCTGGTGCCGTGTGTTATCCCGCCGTCTGTCATCTCTTCTGCGCGCAGGCGATCGCGACCGAGAGCGGGACCCAGCTCCATCCATTCTCTCGTGATTACTGTGTTCTTTCGCTTCTTGTTTAATTGACTTTTCCGACATGGTGTGACCGGTAAATTGTGGCCTGGAAACCTGGGGTTGCCCCACCGGCCCATTCCCGTTATCCGGGCAGTTCCTTCGAATATGGCCCGGGGACTGGCAACTCCAACAAAGCATGGGGCTCTTGTTAGCCCCATACTGGCGCCGTGGGCCCCTGTTGACAGGTCGACCCTCACTCGCCTGTTGCCGCAGCATATCCATCATGACAGACATTTGCTGCTGCTGCTTTAATACTTCAGCTAACTGGTCGCCTTGTTGCTTGATAGCAGCCACCACTGAGTCGACAGCCTCAGAGGTAACCTCTTGGTCCATAGCGACACGGTGACGGCCTTTGTCACGGCTGGTGACCCAGCCACTGTATCGCCCGGTCCCACAACTCGAAGTAGGTCAGGGCTTAGGCGCCTTAATTCTTGT
This sequence comes from Priapulus caudatus, assembly GCF_000485595.1. NCBI lineage: Eukaryota > Metazoa > Priapulida > Priapulimorpha > Priapulimorphida > Priapulidae > Priapulus > Priapulus caudatus. The sequence goes on from NW_014577719.1 coordinate 129,095, forward strand.
TGCAAGCCCTTCTCATGGACTGCCTCTGCCAGCCGCCCCTTTAGAGTGTTGTCTCTGGAGGCCTCCTATGATCCATCCATAGCGGTGATCAGTTTGCTCAATCGGACCAGCTCCATTGAGCAGCTAAGCAGGTATTGGCTCCATTTCTGCTGGTACGAAAAAAATCGCTGCTGGAGCCTCGGCAGAGATTGGTGGTCCGCATCTCCGAAATTCGCCAACAGGACTTCGAAGATCTTCTCAGCATCTTTGCTTACTCCTCGCCGACCACTCACCTCCATGCGGGCCCTGCCCCCCAGGTGCTGGAGGACCACTGCCGCCCTTTCCTCCTGGGTGCCTTTATGAGTGGCTAATTGAGCCCCAATGTCCCCAACCCATTTTTCAACATCCGGATCCCCCGACTTCTCCGGACGGTCCCGGAACCGTTCCACACGTCGGGAGGGAGCAGCATACCCCGGCTCACGCTGGCACACAGCCTTAAGTGTGGCCTCCGCCAATTTGGCCTTCGCTAACTCCTCCTCCAAGATCCTTACCCGATCCTCCATTCCGCCACCTCCGGGACTCCGTGTGAGAATGAACCACGTAAATTAGGAACCCAAGGGCAATGGGAGGCTTGTACTCGAGAAGCTTCCTCAGTCTACAGTCTACACCATAAATCGCGCAATTTATTCATACAATACAAATATGTACAAAGTGTGTACAGTGTAGTGTTTGACAATACATCTTTGCGTTCCGTTCACTACAACTTAACCTGTAATTTGCACTTACCCCCGCTAGGGGCCGCGGAGTGTGGTGGTTGATAATAAATGGCCGACAGCCGAGTTGGTTCAATCCGTCTTGTAAGTTAAATCTGTAATCATTAAAGCACATGAGGCCGAGAAACCCTAAAAAGTGCATTATTGTTTTCCACTAAATGCTACGCTGGCTATCTGACTAGCTGGTCGCCATGCCATCAGGCAGAATGCTGGCAACGGCTTGGTCGGCATGCGAGTCCATGTGTCCCTGCAGAGCTTTCAGCGTCACGTATGCCGCGCCACAGATCGTGCAGATGTTCGCCTTATAGATGTCTTCTTGTTTCTCTCGTCTCCCTCAAGGGTTTGTTCACCTCCTCGGATCAATGGATGCCGTACTTGATAATCCTGTCGACTGCGCCATTTGTGAGGTCCGGAAAAAGACTCCAACAATCAAGTGCGGGGTAGACGATTTATTTGTGAACAAACAAAAAACCCCTAGGGAGCCAAGTACATGATCGGGCTAGATCATGCCACTGTAGGACTGACCACGCCAACTTCGCGGGCAACAAACTGCCCTGGGTCACACGATAACCTCGTAGATGTTGACCGATAGAAATGACTAATCAGCAGAATGCTTTCTTCTGCTTTCTATCTGATTCAGCATGGTGGCCTAGTGCTGCCATCTGTTCTCGGTAGTGCTGCCGTCTATCTTTTTTCTCCTTTCGCCACTCGAGGGCAGCACCAAATAATCACAACAACCCTGTGACAATTCGGCATGTCACACTAATAATAAATTTAACATTCTATGGATTATGTAACGTTCTCTTTCTCTCCCTTTTCCCCCTCTTCCCCCTCTCTCGCTCGCTCGCGCTCTCTCTCTCTCTCGCTCTCGCTTTCTCTCTCTCCCCTCTCTCTTTCTTTCTCTCTCCTTCTACAGCTGTATATGAGTTACGAGCATCTCTTTCGTTTTCCTTTGCATTTAGTTCGTCTTGCTAGAGTTAAGACCGAGTTCAAAACCGACCGCACCGAGTAAATATATGACCATAGATGTATACAAGCACATGTGTTTGTATATATCTATGGTATGACTGACCTTTTCGTACAGACTTCTATCATTATCGTAGCTTATCCATCGCTGTCTGGCGACAATGTACGGCACCTTCTGCTGATCGTCCCAAGATGGAGTGTGTCCATCTAGCACCTCGTCGCACAGCTATGAACGTGAAATCAAAATAAATACTAAATTCTAGGCATAATAAGAGGCATAAATTCTAGCTCTAAATAACATTGTAGACGATGCTTGCGTGCTACCTGTAATACACCTCACCTATATATTCGCCTCACTTCTCATCTCCCTCTAAAAAATAACTCTTCTAATCTCAATAACGTTGTTAGACGATGCTTGCTACCTGTAATAATTCCCGCACCTATATTTGCCTCACTTCTTATCTCTCTGTTAAAAAAAATTATAATCTCAATAACATTGTTAGGCGATGCTTGCTACCTGTAATAATCCCCGCACCTATATATTCGCTTCACTTCTCATTCCTCTCTAAAAAATAAACTCTTCTAATCTCAATAACATTGTTAGGCGATGCGTGCTACCTGTAATAATCCCCGCACCTATATATTCGCCTCAATTCTCATCTCTCTCTAAAAAATAACTTTTAAATTTCAATAACATTGTTGAGCGATGTTTTCCACCTGTAATGTACTGCACTTATTCGCCTTTATTCCGACGGTGGGACGACGGAGACAGGCAACGCAAGCTGCATTGTGAAAAAAAAACTCGATTTGTCTTCACCTTGAATCTCTTGATTGTCATAAGTGATGCGTACATCCATAAACGCGACATCGGGCCAAAGAAATACGGAGGTTTTCCAGTTATATGTTACTGGGAATTCCTATCCGACTGTTGTCCACGACGCTGCACACTCATTCGTTCTTACTCTTATCAATGGACCACGCGTACGAGAGCTACGCGGTTACGTGTTGGTGATCAAAGCACGTTGACTGTTTCTTCTTCTATAAATGTTCACTCATTTATATTATAACTTGCGCGTAGACACAAATAAACAAACACACGTACGCACGTACGCACGCACGCACGCACGCACGCACACACGCACGCACGCACTGCCCACGCTGACACACCCACAGGCCAGCAGCTAGGACGCATAGGTCGCAGTCAACATGTGCACGCACGCATGTACATGCATGCGTGCGTGTGCGCACACGTGCGGCGCGGGTGCGTATATGGGTGTGTGTACGGATGTGTGCGTGCGCGGGTGTGTGTGCACGCACGCACGCATGCACGCACACGCACACAGACACACACCGCGCGCGCACACACCACACACACACACACACACACACACACACACACACACCAAACACCCACACACGCACCCCCCTCACACCCACACGCGCACCACACAACACACACACACACACAAACACACACACCGCACAACACGCACACGCACCACGCACACGCACACGCACACGCACACGCACACGCGCACACGCACACGCACACGCAGCGCGCGCGCGACACACACACACACACACACACACACACACACACACACAAATATATATATATATATATATATATATATAATATAATAATATATCGTATTACCTCGTAGTACGAGTAGAACCCGGCCGTTGCTGTGAACAGACCTCCCGGACATGGCTCGTCGAACGGTTGACCGATCATGTTTCCATCGGAACCGGCCGATAGATGGAAGCAGTATCCGGAGAGGGAAACACCGACGACTAGCTTCTTCTGCGGAGTTCCATTTTCCAGCCACCGCTTCGTCGCCCAGTGCTGTTCGTGTGACACGAGCCCAGTTTAGCAACCCGGATTAGTTTAGCGCACATGCGAAAACACATTTGCGGGATGCGAAACTATCCTTGATCAGTTAGTAACGAATAATGAAATGGTCGGGTTTTTCTTGTATATTTCACCTTATATGAATCGGTCTAATCGTCATTGAATTAACCTGCGCTGACACTTAATACGCTTTTGACAAGACCTATATAAGGTTCGTAACTCGCTGTCACTGTAACATTTATAGTGTGTTTGTGTATAGCATTGATTCAGCCATGGACCATGAACACTGCAAGTTGCAGCGTTTCGCTACAATTAAGAATAATGCACCTGTTTAATGGCTGAAGTACAGGTATATCTCTCTATACACGTCATGCACCGTGTAAGGAGGGATAGCTGTGGTGGTATAGGCACTTGTAACTACGTTGCAACTACGTTGCCTACGGATGCGTGGGATAATACATCTCTGACGTTATACACCGTGTATAGCGTTGGATATAGCTGTGGTGGTGCTGGCACGTTGTAAATGCTTACTACAATGCCTGTCCAATGCGTTAGATAATAAATTATTTCTTTCTCTTTATATATATATATATATATGTCTCTCGCTATATATATATCTATAGCTCTCTATATATATATCTATGTACACGTTATACACCGTGTAGCGTGGGATAGCTGTTGTACATATGGTATGGGCACGTAAATGCTTACTACACTGCTAGTCGGATATGTGGGAAGTTGATCGTCTTGTCTATCGTACAGCGGCGCGTTGTGTCCCGTCATATTCGCATTCTCCGCCGGAACGAAGAAGTTGTATGCCATCAGCAGTACGTAGTCGACGTTCCTGCCAACAGATGGCGGCACCTATCGTCAGCTGCGTCGGCGATGATAGCAGTTATCGGAGTTGCCGCTAGGGGTTTCAACCACTGATCTCTATATATACTATCTTTACTCTCCCCCCCCCTCTCTCTCTCTCTCTCTCTCTCTCATTCTCTCTCTCTATATATATATATATAATATATATATATATATATTATATATATATATATATATAATATATATAGTATAGTATATATATCGTGTATATATATATTATATATATACTGTATATATAGCTCCGTGGTTTCAACCGAGTTTCACGTAGCGATACAAGCACACTAACAGTATTTTCTTTTCACGCATCACGATTGGTATTTACAGGAGAACGGATCACGCATGCGCATGATGTGCAAGACCGGAACAGATTCGACATTGAACATCGAAGAAGATATGATATGATGACGACGTTTTTATTCGAAAACGCCATTTATAAATTATTTAAATAAATAAATAAATTTAATAAATAAAAATTGAATTACAAATACCTCGCAATGTTCTGGATGTCGTATTCGACGTCTATTGCGTCCATACCGGCTCCGACGGCTACGCTCAGCAGGAGTCTTTCTCTGCTGGTCGTGCGCACCTCCTCCTCGAATGCCTCTAGTAGTTCCTGCAACACGATCGTCATTGCACAGAAATCATCATCGTCATCGTCGTCGGCGTCATCATCATCGTCGTCGTCGTCATCATCATCGTCGTCGTCGTAGTCATCATCATCGACAACAAATGCATTAATATCATCATCATCATCAGCAGCAGCAGCAGCAGCAGCAGCATCAACAAAAACATCATCATCGTCGTCGTCGTCACCGTCGCATCAGCTGGCTCCAGCACCAGCATCAAGCTGCCTCTTCTACGGGGAGCGAGGCAACTAACCCACCTCGATCCAAATTCGAATGTCTTTTTAATCTACACTATCATATATTTCTCTTAAACTACTGCGAAAAATTGTTGATATAATATAACCTGTAATAGTAGCGGGAAGTTTTCGTAGTCCTCTGGCCTGCCACCTCTCTCTACCTCACCTGGATACTGCCAGTCTAGTTCCAAACCATCGAAGTAGTGAGCGCGTAGGTATGCAATGCTAGCATCGATGAAGATAGCTCTACTTGTCGGATCTTTCACCATGTCACTGAACGGCTTTGGTCCGTGGTTGGATCCACCCACGGCTAGCAGCATCTTACGTGGTGGGTCCACACTGTCTAGCACACTCCGCATTATCTTGTAAAATTCTGAAGGAATAACACAAATCCCAGGAAATTCACATTAATTATGAAAGCCTAATTATTTAATTAACTATTTAATTAACTGGTAAATCTGCACCTCGATAGCTCAGCGCGCGGTGAATATCATGGTGATACGCGAAGGCGGTCAGCCTTACTCGATATATATATATATATTTATATATATATATATACAGTATATACTCACCCGCATCTTTTTCCTCGTACGGATGTAACATGTAGTCATCCCCAAGTCGTGCAAAAGCGTAGTTGTAGTGAGTGCACAGCGTTGGGTCGATGTCCTCAGGAAGAAACTTAGCTGAAAGCAACCACACTCACTCTCACCGTGCGAGTCTACGGTGCCCGTACATATACTAGTGTAGCCCCGCTACACTTTCGAGTAAAAAAAGTCTTTTCAGGTTTAATACCACGGAGAAGATGAATCGAGTTACGTAACAACGTAATAATACGTAAAGTTATAACTATACACTCTTAACTTTTTGGTTTAAATTTACACCCAAAATACTCCTATTTTAGAGTGTTAATTTACCCTAACGCCGGTAATAAAACGCTTTTACGGGTTTGAAGATAGATTGCTTAAAGTGTAAATTCTCACGTAAAACTGGGTGTATTTTAGGTGTATTTTTTACACTTGTTTTGGTGTAAATTTAAAACGAAAAAGTTAAGAGTGTAGCTAGGTTAATCCATCTGTCGGTAGGCACGTACGTACCTGGCGGGGTGCGCCACTGCGCCCAGTTAGTGAAGTAGCAAAATATGACGTAGTCTTCGACGGAGGGACTCCCCGTGCTCCCCGTGCTGGGTTCCTCGCTGGTCGGCGCGGAAGAACCCGTCGTCTCGGTCGTCTCGGTCGTCGTCGGCGGCGGCGTGGTCGTGTACTCGTTCCAGTCGATGATCTCGTCCGGATCCGGTTTCTGCAGTTCGGCGTCGATGGTGCGTAGGAGTGGATAGTCTCCCGCACCGCAGAACTTGCCCGTATAGTCGTCAAAGTCGAGCGTCCACAACATGGCGCCGGCGAGGCGTCTCTCCTTGAGGAAGGTCACCTGAAGGACGGACGAAGATTCACGCGGTAACAAACAACTGTCGATACCGCGGTGGTTCTTTGCATGTTGTTGCGATTACATGTATTTGTATTTGAATTACATGTACTAAAGATTTAATAATAATAATTACCTATAACTTCCGTTACGATTCGAAGACTGTTTTGTAGGCAAGTAGGAAAACGTACGGCAATGTTGCCGTAGCATAGCGTACGAACGTCATTATCCAGCTAAAAATGCCTAGTAGGAACTAGTTTGCAAAATCTGGGCATATGTCAATGTTTTTCCCCCGGTTATTTTGTTACATCGGAAATATATGGTGGAACAAGCATGAGAAAATCGTTTACGACAGATGTCCACAACTCTCAACCATGTACCTTTATCTTGCTAACGTTACGAGTATTGGGGAAGCAGGTATGTGTAAATATCAAGAAGGATTGTGGGTTTTGTGGTGAAAGCACCAAAATTAGCATGTATGATGTTAAAGGTATAGTAAGTTATTTCAGATATAGTGCTAAGCTGAATTTTTTTCCGTAACGCCTGTGACAAAGAGAAATCCAAGATGGCCTCCACGGGATTCTAAATATCTATTAAATTATTAATTGTTCTATCTTCGTAAATATTTAACATAAAAACATGAATAAAGTGTCTTTTTATTAGTTTTTTTGAGTTTTGAGTTTAAAAGAGTACGTATTGCAAACCTTCTCGCGTACGCTCTGTTCATTGTCATACGATATCCATTCCGGCGTTTTATTCAGGAATGATGCTTTCTGTTCATCGTCCCAGTATAATTGGTCTGCTGCTACGCTGTCTATGTGTTCGCACACCTACAAAACATTAAATAAGTGTCAGTCGCAGATTGCATCGCATCTATTGTCGTTCGCAAGGCAAATTGCAAATTTGCAAGGCAAATTGCATGCCAGAATTCGTCACAAGATATTAACTAACGACGAAAAAGAGCATTAAATTAAAAAAGATTATATATATTATACATAGATTATATATGGAAATGGAACGCGCAATGATAATAAAAAATACCATGAATCTTACTTCATAATACGACAAAAATCCTATTTCCTTCGTATAGTAGTTTGCGTTGCAGCCTGAAGTGAAGTTCTGTCCTATAGTTGTTGGGTCGGCGTAGTCCGGTAATACGAAACAACGGCCATACGATGGTATACCGACAACAAGTTTGTCCTGAGGTGTTCCATTCTCCAACCATCGAAGCGTGGCATAGTGCTGAAATCACGACGGAATAGACTCTCGAGTACGAGTTGTTACTGTTATTGTTGTTGTTGTTGTTGTTGTTGTTGTTGTTGTTGTTGTTGTTGTTGTTGTTGTTGTTGTTGTTGTTGTTGTTGTTGTTGTTGTGGCTCTTCTGCTTCTTCTTCTTCTTTTTTTTCTTCTTCTTCTTCTTCTTCTTCTTCTTCTGCTTCTTTTTCTCCATCTTCTTTTTTTTTCTTCTTCTTTTTCTTCTCATCCGTGTTGATTTATCCTTGTTCTTGTTGTTGATATGTTGTTTTTGTTGTTGTTGCTGCTGTTGTTGTTTGTTTGGTATTAGTATTGTTGTTGCTATCATTGTTTTTGTTCTTGTTGTTGATGCTTCTGATATTGTTGTTGTATTTTCGTCGTCGATGTCATCGTCATCAGCGTCGTCGCCGTCGTTATTGTTGGTAAAACAGTACAGCATTCATACGGTGTGTGAACTCGGCTGGTATTGCTGTCAGGTGAGGGGAAGAAGAAGGGTGTATTACTTACTACGTTACGATAGACGTACGTGCCGCTAAACACGTCGTCGTGGCCGTGGTACAGAGGCGCGTTGTGTCCCGTGATAGTTTCCTGCGGAAACGCCCCGTAGAAATCGTAGGCCATCACCAGCACGTAGTCAACCGATCTAGAATAAATCAACACGCAAGGATTGAGAACTCGGACTTGAGATTATCCCACAACCGATGACGACAAATTATACATCGTAATCTCGTAAATAATAGTCTTCAAGGGACTATATCGAAGTCGGAAAGAGACGAGTTGTTATACCGACAAGATCTTATAGTTATTTCCTCTTGTTATTCTGCTTTTACATGACTTAAAGCATCAAGAGAGACATCAAGAAAAGCGATAGATTAGGCAGAGATTTAACGGGGACATGATATAGAAAGCGGCATATATATTATTATCTTATTGTATACGATCTGAGTATAAGATCTAATATACGATGTAACAATGAACGATTTAGTATACGATCCAACAATATATTATATGATATGATCATGGGTGAATAATAATAGATTACCTATAGATCTAATAAATCTAATATATCTAATAGATCTAAAAGATAATCTATTCTTATTCGCTCCTGATATGCTCTAGGTTTAAACCCCACGGTATCCCGTTTTTATACCCTACATTCTATTAGTGAGGTGGGGTAAGGGTTAGTGAGGCTGAGTGGGGGAGGGGGCATAGCTTACTGAGCTATCTTTGGTATGTCATAAGCGTTGTCTGTGGTTTTCTTTCCGCCAGTAACAGCGAGGCTGAGCTGGAGCCTGGCTTGCCCTGTTTGCAGTCCCTGTTCTTCAAACCCCGTCCGCCGCTCCTGCATAGCATGAGTTTAATGAGGTGGTTTGGTCAATAGATCGAACGTGGCGCTATTACCAACCATTATATATATATATATATATAATATGTATCTGTCTGTCTGTCTGTCTGTCTGTCTGTCTGTCTGTCTGTTTGTGTGTGTGTGTGTCTCTCTCTCTCTCTTTCTCTATCGCTATTGCGCGCGCTTTCTCTCTCTTTCGCTCTTCTTTCCTCTCTCCGCTCGCCCTCTATCTTTCTCGCTTTCCTCTTTATCAATCCCTCTTTTCCGCTTCCCCTTTCCTCTCCCTCTCTCCCTCTCGCTCCCCGTATCGCTCTTCTTTTATCTTACTCTCTGCCTCTCGCTCTCTCGTTCTCCTTCTTTCTCTTTCTCTCTCTCTCTCTCTATCTCTCTCTCTGCCCCCCTCCTCTCGCTCTCTCACTTTCACCTGCAATAGCTTAGGGAAGTTATCGTAGTCTTCTTCTCTGCCACCACGCTCCACCTGCCCGGGATATTCCCAATCGATGTCCAGACCGTCGAATTTGTGTTCCCGTAGATAGTCTATGCTCGTGGCGACGAACAGACGTCGGCCCGTCCGACTGGCGGCCATGTTGCTGAAGGAGTCAGGGCCGTGAGTGTAGCCACCGACGGCTAGGAACAGCTTCGGTGATGGCGTCACGGTATCCAGCTTCGCTCTCAGTTCCCGTATGCTGCGAAGACACACCACAGTAATTACCTCTTTCTATTCTATCCACTCTAGATATGTATATTAAGAATAACAGTAGTAGAGAGAGAGAGAAAGAGAGAGAGAGGGAGAGAGAGGGAGAGAGCACGAGTCAGAGATAGATAGATGAATAGATAGATAAATAAATAAATAGATAGATAGATAGATAGATAGATAGATAGATAGATAGATAGATAGATAGATAGATAGATAGATAGTAGATAGATAGATCGTAATTCATCGTTACATTTTAGCTATTTTTGGTATTATTAATGACATTACGTTACATTACAAACACATTATATTACACTCCTAGCTAGTATATATTAATGTATTATCACTTTTCATGTTGCCATTAGGTTTGATTGTAAGGCAGGGACGGTGTACTTTCTTTTGTATTCGTCCGTTGTAATTATAGTCACTTACTATATTGGATGAATGCTTAACAAGTAAACGTACTAGCCTCGTCGGTGGCATCGTACGGTACTATCATGTAACCACGAACGACGGCGAAAGCATAGTTGAAATGAGTGCAGAGATTGGGGTCGATATCGTCCGAGCCCATGTTCGCTGAAAACGAAAAATTACAGATTTGTTTTAAAAAAGAAGACGTTATTAGAGACAGATATAACGGCTCTTTGTTACTGTACTTTACGTATTATTACACCATGACCTTTACGTAATCACGTTTAGAATGAGATATGTGGGTAATACGAACCACCGGGGGGTCTGTACTGAGCCCAGCTTGTATAATAACAGAATGTCGAATAATTTCCCGTTGAGTTGTTCTCTGCTGAGTAGTTTTCGGTAGAATCTGCATGATTCCCGTGAGTTAAACAACCGATGACAACGAGGAAGTGTAAGAGCAGCTGTGAATCGAAGAAAGTCACTCGTTATAATTATCAATGCATGCATTCACAGGAAATTATCGGTAATAATATGCGAAAGAGAGTAGAGAAACGTTTAGACTTTGGTAGTAAATACATTTCGTGTTTATTTAGTATTATTTCTCTTTATTGAGACGCTCCAAGTGCCTGTGCTTCATATTATCAGGTTTAAATTGATATCATCGCATAAGTTTCGGAAGTTATAGTATCGGATAACGTATTAACTTCCGCCGAGTTATATCATCACCATCATGCAGGCATTGCATCAAATCCACCTTCCGAGTTTATCTTCCAAATCACTTACCAATAATTTTAGAGTGAACTCGTTCATCGTCTTGCAAACACTTACAACGCAACGCGATATAATATTGTATGTTATATCATCGAGGGTGAATCGCTTTGCACAAGTCGTAGTTCTATCAGTTATGGCCGCGAACACTCGGTTATTTGGTCATGCGCTAAGTGCATGTACATTCCAAGTCGGTTGTACCCTCCTCGCCACATAAACCACCAATCAAATCTCCCATCTACCTGCTAGAAACACAGATAAAGGTGGCCTATCCTTAGACAACACTAATAAAACAACATTTAATCACTTGCATGACACACGAGATCGAACACGTCTAATATTAATCTTGTGTCTATATACTTATGTATACGTGCGTGCGTGCATATATATATATATATATATATATATGGATATATATATATATGGATATATAGGCGTAATATATAAATATACGTATACACTGGAAAAGATACCCATCGTTGTACGGGGGTAAATATCGAAAAATGGATCAGATAATTATTCACATGGTATGTTATTGGTGTCGGTCATGCCAGTCGTTGTGTCATACTAAAAACCCAATATACAATTTGTACAATTATACACGGTATTTAGATATATGCTTAGTACCGCCTACAGCAGTGCTTCTTAAACTGGCGAATGGTTCACTCAAGGGTGAATCAAATTATTTTGGGGTGAAAATAGGTGAAAACATACGAAAATTTAGCCGCGGGTGAATGAAATTTTGTGATAAAGACTCGAGGGTGAATGACACTAAAATAGTGTAGTACTGAAAAGAAACACTGGCCTACGGTTTAACCATAAAGCACGCCCATTGTCTATGCGAAAATTGGGTCAGTAGATCTATCCGTATGGACATGATTCGTGGACACTCACACACAAACATACGTGCGCGCACGCACGCTCGCACGCCCGCACGCACGCACGTACGCACAGTGTAGTACACAACATACAAGTATGACATGTAAGACGTGCGACCATATGTCTGGGCTTGGCGACCAAAGTAGGTACACGATGTGAATAAATGCTTACGTTATTTACTTTAGAAATCACTGTGTATCGTAAATGCATATCTATTGCTGGCATCACACGCGGCAACAAAACGGAAAGATAATAATGAATCAGTGTGTATTTGTGCGTTTAATGCATCGTCAGTGCGAAGAGGAGGGCTGGACCGTCTCGACCGCACTTGCACTACTCCCGCGTGGGTTCGACGAGCTTATCACACTCGATGACACGTAGCTTCAAAGTTTGTGACGAATTAACCTTGTAACTGTTGTATGGTACACTGTAATTAACCAGGAGCGCTCTACCCAGGCGAGACAGTGGAACTAATTGGCCTGTGTTCTGGCCTGGTGGTTCGTTGTTGTTTTGGTAATGACGCGGTATGTACGGTCTTAGATATATGCGTAGCTTCACGCGTCTCCTAGCCTCGGCGAAGAACCGGTTGGATTCAAAAAGTCGCCGGGGATTTTTGGGAATCATATAAATAGACACGCTCGACAGACAGAAAGGGTCATTACGAGAGGAGATACGAAGATGTAGAGAGAATAGACGAAAAACGAGACGACGGGACCTAGCACCGGTCACCCACCTACGTTGCCGTATGTATATATTTTGTACGTGTAGTTACTAATAGTACTAGTGAAACAACTAATCTGTGACTACGTCTACGTCTACTGGTTATCTCTGCTATCAACGCTGCCACTTCTACGCTGTCGACGCTACGAGAACCCGAAGTCTTCACACCTTTCGCATTACAACAGGAAAGGTTACAAAAGGAAGTCGGTTCTCGGTGTGTGTGTGTGTGTGTGTGTGTGTGTGTGTGTGTGTGTGTGTGTGTGTATGTGTATGTGCATGCATGTGTGTGTGTGCGTGTGTGTGTGTGTGTGTGTGTGTGTGTGTGTGTGTGTGTGTGTGTGTGTGTGTGTGTGTGTGTGTGTGTGTGTGTGTGTGTGTGTGTGTGTGTGTGTCGTACTCCTTGCTTTACAAGACCTCATGTGAATGTTACAAATAAATATGTAAATAAATAAATAAATAAATATATATATATATATATGTAACGCGAACTTCGGCTGCTATAGCCTCATATCCCCGCATCCTATCGTTTGTCGCGTGTCTCAGCATCCCAGGTCGATGTACAGCATCCCTGTGGCTATGACAGCAATCGCCGTAATTCCCACCGGTTGTATGAAAGAAACCTGTGGGGTGATGTGTGGCTTGTCATGTGATGTGGCGTGACATAAAACATGACTTGATCACGCGTCTCTCGTGATGCATGATGGGAAGGTAAGAACCCCTACCCACGCTGAGCTTGTGGTATAAATACGGGGCTCAGCTCTCAGTAAGGCAGAGTATTCGATCTGGAGCAACCGAGCGGGTCAAGCCGGCATTTGCGCCCACAAGCAGAAGCGCCTCATCTTCAGACGGATCACGTAAGCATACCAGTATCTAGTTTACCTGCACAGGGCAAGCAACTCACTACAGGGTGTTATCGAGTACTGTTTGGCTGTCCAGTTTATCGTGTATATTTCTACACCCCAGCGACAACGCTGTGTGGGATTCTGCGCACCACTTTTCAGTTTACCTTATAGTCTGTTGACTATGGCCGAATAAAAGCCCCGGCCTATTCCGGCGTGAACACATTTATCAGCTTGTATGGTTTTACGTGTTGCTATTTCTTGTGTTGACACCTACAATACAATCCAGCGGTCGAAGCCTTTATTCGTCGTCATATCCGGCGAGCAACATCGTTGCCCCGTATTTCTACCTTCGCTGTGTGAGAAAGAGGGGTGTCCGTGCTCCCAACACGATGAGTACCGAAGCATAGCATACTGCTGGGCGCTGGCAGATGAGGCCAGGGGAAGGCGCGCTAGCCGCACCACCCCCAGCCGAGAGCCACCTCGCACCCACAGCTCGGTTGCTCAAGGATCCAAGAGGATGGAGGGAGTCTCGCTTCTTGAAGACGCATTCACCTTTTCCACCCCCCCTGCGGAAGTAAGAAGGCGTGAAAACGTTTCAGAACGCTGCAGTTACGGGTAGAAGGAGTGAGCATGCAGAAGCACGACCAGCAACAGCTCCGGGCATGCCGCTGAGTTAGCTGAGTCAGAGGAGACTTCTTCTCCCCCGTTGACGCTGGCGGC
>NW_014577719.1:143482-152498 GCF_000485595.1 Priapulus caudatus
AATTTCCACATCTTATTTTCCATTATTTTTCTGTTTTCTTGGTTATTTTTGCTGCATTCATGTTTATCATATTCACATGAATTTATTTACAACAATTTTTTTTTTAATAAAACAAATGATTTTTTAAGTTATAGGTTGGGTTAGGTCCAACGCACGCATCACACGAGAGTTTGAGGTACGTGATTTGTATCCTATCAACCAATGGGATTTGGGAGCTATGCAGGCACAGCTGTATATTTCGCCGTCGTTGAATTTCTCTTGCGTTTTGCGTGATTGACGGAGCAGTTCTTCAGTGATTCTCATGCAATAGCGATGTTTCATGTGTAGCGAATTCGACCCGCTGTACAACATACACTATAGCATGCGTCAGCCACGTGGGCTAGCAGCGGATTGGAAAGGAAAGCCATGCTGCACCACTTGACCTATAGTTTAATTTGACGGGATACCTGCAGGTCACACGTGGGGGTCACATGACTGGGGTAAATACCGAATATTAGTAATAAGAAAAGCAGAGGGATAAGACAAGCTCTTTGTCTTATAAACGCGCACGTGTGTAGACTTGGCCCGCGGCACGTAATTGGGTGGGTCGTAAAAGGGGCGTGACCACGACCCACACTAGCAGCCACTGGGAACGCGTGTCCGGCGGCACGCATGAACAGAGATTAGCAGCGCATAACCGGCCAATGCCAGCGCACGGATTTTTAGCACGCTTGACAAGCGGGGCTGCGACCAATAGGAGAGAGGGAGGCTAAGACAATAGACACGGCGTCAGTATGTAAATCACTGTTTATGAAATTACGGTCGCTACTAGTTTGCAATCCAATCACCATACGTATCCATCGTTCGTACTGTGCTGTCATCGCTACCTACCTCAACGTTTACTATGCAAGTTCTGCTTTGTATGTCGCGTACACATCTGTACACGTTCGGTTATCGTACTATGTGCATTAAAGATGTTTATACCTTTGCATACGTAAATTCTTTGTTGGATAATTTATATATGACGTGAGCAGCGGTAGCTCTAACAATATACGCAGAACCCTAACGGTCACGGATAACTCAGTGAAGAAGGATACAAAACATTACACATGGTTGAGTAGTAGAATGTGGCAAGAGCTTTCAAATCTCTCCCATGACGCCGCATTACGGTAAGGCATCTCGGTATGGCGATACCTCGAGACCCTTGCTTCGGTAAGCACCCGCAGATAGTGATGCGCTGCTGGTGTGAGGGCATCCGAATGTTCGTTAGCTATCACCCCAAGGATGACTCTTGCGGGCAAGAGTCTCAAGAGAGAAAGGGGGAGTGTAGCGAACTTCGGCTGCTATAGTCTCATATTCTCGCATACTATCGTCCTGTCGCGTGTTTCAGCATCCCAGGTCGATGTACAGCATCCCTGGTGGCTATGACAGCGATCGCGTGATTCCTACCGGTTGTATGAAGGAAACCTGTGGGATGATGTGTGGCTTGTCATGTGATGTGCGTGACATAAAACATATGGTTTTACGTGTTGCTATTTCTTGTGTTGACACCTACAATACAATCCAGCGGTCGAACCTTTATTCGTCGTCATAACCGGCGAGCAACATCGTTGCCCCGTATTTCTACCTCGCTTGTGGAGAAAGAGGGTGTCGTTCCTCCCAACACGATGAGTACCGAAGCATAGCATACTGCTGGGCGCTGGCAGATGAGGCCAGGGGAAGGGCGCTAGCCGCACCACCCCCGAGCCGAGAGCCACCTCGCACCCCACAGCTCGGTTGCTCACGGGATCCAAGAGGATGGAGGGAGTCTCGCTTCTTGAAGACGCATTCACCTTTTCCACCCCCCTGCGGAAGTAAGAGGCGTGAAAACGTTTCAGAACCTGCAGTTACCGGGTAGAAGGAGTGAGCGTGCAGAAGCACGACCAGCAACAGCTCCGGGCATGCCCGTTGAGTTAGCTGAGTCAGAGGAGACTTCTTCTCCCGTTGACGCTGGCGGAAGATCAGAAGGAGAGACCACTACCACGCTCGTAGACCTCGGAATACTGATCTTGTGAGGCATAAGATTGATACGAGGGACCACCCTCCTATTAAACAAGCCCCAAGACGGCGTGCCTTGGCCAAGAGGCAAGTGATGGAAGCAGAAGTGGGGAAGATGTTGGAGGCAGGCATGATCCAGCCTAGCAACAGCCCCTGGGCCTCTCCTGTGGTCCTGGTGACCAAGAAGGATGGAAGCCCGCGTGTCTGCATTGACTACAGGCAGCTGGGTAAGGCGGCGGCAAAGCAGAAGAGGAATTACGACAAGCTCGTCAGTACCTCTGCTTTCCCCCCTGGCGCCTGGGTGTGGCGATATTACGTGCCTGCCGCTGGGAAGCTGGGTACACCTTGGCAAGGTTCGCTCCTAGTGGTAAAGGGGAGAGGGACGCTTCGCTGGGTACAGGCTCAAGAGAGTGATCCGCCGAGTGTTGTAGCCGTCGACGATCTTAAGCCTTACGATAGAGATAGTGTGCCGGAGCCATGTCCGCTATGGGCCAAAGGCCAGCCTCACCCTTCCGGTAGAACACATCTTCAAATGACGAGGGCCGCTGAGAAAATCGACGTGGCAACCAGCCTATATCGTCAGAGTTACGTGCGGCTGAGGATCGTGAGTGAGACTTGCGACGTAGATGACGACGAGGGGATCCCTGACGATGCATCATTAAGTAGTCTGGCCCGTGTACGCCTTTCTGGCAGGCCCACGGAGGACCGATAGGCTACGAGAGGTGTGATCTTGGCAAGCCCTGTGCTAACCGCCGCCCCAACGAGCCGCCGTCGAGCCTCTTCTAGCGTCATCTACTCTGCCACAGAAGCCACCGGAAGCTGAGAGGAAGATCGCCCCGGGTGAGTGTTGCTCCTCTCAGGCTAACGCTTGGGTAGTCAGGCCAGGTCAAAGGTTACCTGCAACGGTCCGTTGTAATTCCGTGCAGCCTGTAACTCACCAGTAAGATGTGACGTCAGCATATGTTTAGTAAGTATTGCGAGACAATACCCTAACACTTACGTAATGTACCGCCAGGCTGCGGGTAGATGTGTGATATTAGTTGGTTTGCATCTTAGACGAGTCGTGCAGATAGTCTGATACGCTTCCTCCTGACGTTACGAGTGGCATTATAGGTGTCAGATCCGGGTAGAGAGTCACGCCTCTATTCGGCAGCGATGTTAGCCAGGTCGCTGGGTCGTCGAAAGGGGTGGGGGCAATACCCGTCCGTGCCCTGCCGACGATGTGGAAGAGGGTATCTTCTACAAACCACCCACCTCTGCACGATATCGAGTTTGGCTCTAAGAAATATAGCAACCACTAGTACAACACGCGTAAGGTATGTATATGCATTGTACAGTGTACGACTGTGTGGATGATAAAAGGGTGCATGGTTGAGCGTGTCTCCCTGCATACACCGGGTAGATATAGCGAGAGCGAGGGATTACGCTTGTAGATGCTAGTCTATCGTCATACCACATTTAGTATACTGGACTAGTGGTGCCCCCGGACGGCCCGTCCTTGTGCAAACCGAAGGTTTGAGTTTATATATGCAGCGGCACGCTCCCCTACTGGCAATTTAATACAAAACAGAGAATTACATATGGGAATTTCACATGGGAATTCGTCTAATCTGAATTCGTGGGCAACAGTGACTGACTTGACACAGCGTCTGCTGGTAAGCATGTCATCGTAGCATCGTTGAAAATTTGCCTTTTGCCATTTAAAAGCGCACGAAAAACTATAATAAAACTTAAATAACCCTAATTACCTCAATGACTACGCCCACCGCATGCCACTTACGATGTTTACTCGGTGACGTGGCCCTCCGAATTCTCATTGGTTAATACAAATCACGTGCCTCAAACTTCTCAAAGAAGCCACAGTGTTGTCAAGGCACATCCATAACACAAAACCCCAATGCCTTAATAGCTGAACGCCTAGAGCAGAGACGACACGTCATACAACGCGTGGAATCGACACACGCATCGCTGTCATAGCCACGCAGGGATGCGTACATCGACCTGGGATGCCGAAGGACACGCGATAGGGACATAGGATGCGCGGGATAATGAGACTAAAAAGGCAGCCGAAGTGTTGTTACACTCCCCCGTTTCTCTCTTTGAGACTCTGCGGCGCAAGAAGTCTCCTTTGGGGGTGACAGGCTAACTGAACATTCGGTATTCCACGCACGCAGCAGCAGGGCATGCACTACATGCGGGTGCTTTTACGCGAAGCAAGGGTCTCGCCGTATGGCGCCATACGCGAGATGCCTTACCGTAATACGCATTATAGGGAGAGATTGTGAAACCTCTTGCCGACATTGTACTACTCAACATGGGCAGTGCGAGGACAGCGAGAGAGTAGCGCTCCTGGAGTCGGGCGTGGCCCGTACGTCACATACTCCCAGGTTAATCTCACTGCCAGCTCTGCTAATAAATCGTTATAACACTTATGAACAAAGATTTGCGTGTTTTCGCAAACACCGTCGCATGCGAACAAATAGAAGCGAGGATCCATACAGTAGCGGGGAATGCATAGTACCATGCGTTCCTCCACCATTGTTTATCTCTCGTGGAATATCTTAACGGGATGTTAATGGCCGGTAAACTAACTGCGGCGGTAGCAACCGCAAGAAGGGATTCGCCTATTTACAATAGAACGCTGTGGGGCAATGCCACGCCGAATACTGTTCCTTCTCATTCTATGACCCACTCAAGATGAAGTTGAACAGGCGCGCAGTGGTCAGGCCTCAATGCTAGCATGCGTGTGTGCGTCGACTCGGACGAGGCTAGCATAGCGGGAGAATATCTAGCTCGAATCTCGTACGTATAGTACCTATGATATAGATGCAAGCAGGACGCCCATAGTTAGTATGAGGTCATGCTGGACGTCTCGGCGTCACTAGCTACAGGGTGGCATTAGCCTGTCACAGTATGTACATTACTTCAACGATGCGTGATAGCTACACTCATAACGTGGCCAAATTTCGCAACTGAGATTCGAGTTTCGGAAATCCGCAGGGCTACTTTTGCTATCCATGCCTGCTTTTTAATTCTATCGCTGCGTCAGTGACGCTTCGCAACAAGTAGAAAAAGCTCGCTTCGCTGATTAGGTAACTGCACCTGTCTCCGTGTGAAGGGTACTTGCGTGCTCAAACACGAACTGCGCTAACGGAAACCCTGCCTGTCTACTAGAGGTCGCAGAGTTCGAGCTGCTAGTAGAGGGCGGTGCAGAACCGTGAGCTTTTTGCGCCTCACTTATCCGAGTGCGGCTGTTGTTCGTTCGGGACGTTGACGAATAGTAATTAGCTTGGGGCATCACCTGTTCAGAATTTTCATCGCTTAAGCAGTGGTGCTAGAGGCGCTATCGTGATGATGTTACACCATGCCGTCCTCTACCACCTTCTCACTCATAACCACCCCAACCGTAGCTTAAAACGGCTGTGAGGTTTAGTATAAGGGAGAGCCAATACAGTAGCAACGATTTTTTCCCATGTTTATCCTGATGTTGATTCAGACGACGCGACGTCGGCACGCTCCGGCGACGTGAGTGAAAGGACAGTTCTGCCTGATAACTCGGGCGGACCGTCCAGCTTAGTTCATCCCGTGACGTAAAGGCAGTCTCGTACCACTGTAATCGGACATATTACATCCCCAACATAGCGATCGGCGACTGCTACAGGATTCTTGGAACAGTCAACGCTAGACGTCTAGATATTATGATGTGCTATCCGTGCCATGTTCTGCGCATGTTTGGCGTCTCAGCTACATCATACATATCTGTCTCTCCCCTGGCCACAGTCGAGCTCACACGTTATGCATGTACTACTACTGATATGCGCGGCTAGCGGCTTGTTCATAGTACAGTTCATTCTGCTCTGCATTCGACCCCTGGTTATCGTCAAAACAGCGGGTGATTTCTACCTCCGAATAGCTGGGGTTTTATAACGCGACCGGGCTGCGCCGAATAACGGTGAGTCATATGATATGACCCAGCTGCCGAGGTTACAGAGCATTTCTCGCCGAGAAAACCACGTTTGACTTGCCGTGCGACCTTACTCTCTCGTCAAACCGACGGACGGTGGGGAAGAAGACGTGGGGATGAACGCTTACAACCGCATCTGAGCGTATAGCGATTTGCAAGTGAGTAGGAGTGCAAGCAAGGGCTTCTACCCAGTTCACGCTGTTGAAGTTTTCCTGGCTTCACGATGACGAACACAGCAACAGTGTTTACGTTAATGCCGGTACAGGCGGGGTTAGCTACGAGGTAGGCGGTCACACGAGGTGACGAGCTGCACTGATACTCGCGTCAATGCACTAGGTCTACCGGCGTAACAGCGTACAGGGAAACTATCCTAGTATTTATACCGCATCACGGTTCTAGGCATATGAAATTCTGCGCATGAGTGTACAAGCGCGCCAAACGTTGGAATTCTAGCAGCCGTATTTCTGTGCATCATGTAATGAGGGCTAGCGGGCTAGGCCGGCTAGTACTGCTAGAATTACATAGCGCAAAATCTGGGCCAATAATTACAGCGTGCGCACTTTCCAGGAGCCGCAGATGACAGACCGGATACGGGCAGAGAAGCGTCGCCTGAGGAGGTGTGTTGATCTGTAGCGCGCAAGTTCCGTGCAAGGCCAACGCGACGCGGAACACGTTCTAGCGAAGTATCACGCGCTGCAGCTATTGATCCGTTGCGCCAAATGAAAGGTCGGCGCACGGATGGAATTTGCTGGGGCCAGCGAACAGTCTCGACATTTACGGGTATGATGTTTCACGGTGACTCATAAGATCAGGTCAGGTCGTCTATTTGTTATGTGTTGTGGTTGGCAGAAGCGAAGGGCGTGGCTTTGCTTGACATTTACAGATGAATGACGCACATGTTCTGACTAGAAAGCTGCTTGTTTATGTAGGTGGCCACGTAGCAGCATACCGCACGTACACTGGGGCGTGCTGCGTTGGCGTGGGGCGTCGTGTGGTGTGCACGGTGACACGTGCGTGGGCATGCGTGTTGTGTGAAGTCTTACACGTCGTGCGTAGCGTGGCGTGTGCGGCACGTAGCACGTGGCGTGCGTGCGTGAGTGGCGTGTGTGCGTGGGCCGACGTAACACTGGCG
This sequence comes from Priapulus caudatus, assembly GCF_000485595.1. Classification (NCBI taxonomy): domain Eukaryota; kingdom Metazoa; phylum Priapulida; class Priapulimorpha; order Priapulimorphida; family Priapulidae; genus Priapulus; species Priapulus caudatus. The sequence continues at coordinate 150,595 of NW_014577719.1, forward strand.
TGCATGAGTGTGTGCGTGGCGCACGTACACGTGCGTGGGCTTGCGTGCGTTCCGTGTGTGTCACGTACACGTGCGTGCGTGCGCGAGGCGTGTGCATGTGGCACGTATACGTGCGTGCGTGCGTGGCGAACTTACACGTGGCGTGCAATGCGTGGCCGTGGCGTCCGTGTGTGTGCACGTCACGTGCGTGCGTGCGCGCGTGCAGGTACCACGTTCGTGCCCGGTGGGCGTGGCGTCGCCGGCGGCCGGCGGCAGGCTAGCACTGTGTGCATGTGTGCCGTGCATTGCGTAGCGTAGCGACGTGCGTGCAGGCGGCTGATATCGGAACAATATCACGCATCTGGCTTGCTGCCAACACCGTTAAACTCCGCAATGTGCGCTATGACCCACGTCAAATGTTATAGAACTATGCGTAACGAAGCTTTGGCCTTTTTGCCGAGCAAGACTTGTATCCCGGGCATGATGTTCGGCGCCCGGCGTATAATTTTCTTTGACAGGAACGACCACTGACTAACGGATAATCTAAGTCCACCACGCACTGCAATAACACGCACGACAGATGTAAGCGGTGTTTACACCGGGTAATGGACCCAGGGGCTTTATTACACACCGGTTGACCATTCAAGGCCAGCGGGCAGATAAAACACACGCCCCGTGATCATACCGTTTACTTGTGCTGAAGGCCCGAATACAGTAGGGGAGCAGTGCTTAGCTGCTGGCAGGGTGAAAGATTTATTGCTAATGCTGCACACGTGGCGTGTTCCTCGTCTCGCGTTGTGTGTTCTGTAGTCAAGGAAGAAAGCCAGCAAGCGCGCAGATCCTCGTCCCCTGCGTGGTGTGTTCTGTAGTCAGGAGCAGGCAAGCAAGGCGGCGTGATTTCTCGTTCTGCGTCGTGTGTTCTGTAGTGCAGGAAAGAGGCAGGCAAGCGCGTGATGCCTCGTCCGCGCTGTGTATGCTAGAGTTCTAAGGCAAGGAGGCAGCAAAGCGGCGTGATGGCCTCGTCCTGCGCTGTGTATCCTGGAGTCAGGGAGGATAGGGCTAGCAAGCGGCGTGATGCCTCGTCCTGCGTAAGACTCTGACTGAGCTCCGCTAGCACCCTACATGCTCAGCTAGCAGGGTCGGACAAGCCACCAGCAGCTAGAGCCCCTGGCTCCGCGCTGTGTATCCGCTTGCGTCAGGAAAGGGCGCAGCAAGCGGCGTTGATCCCTCGTCCTGCGCTGTGTATCCTTGCGTAGACTTCTGCGAGGCTCCGCTAGCACCACATGGTGCCATCAGCAGCTAGAGAGGGCAGTGGAGGGTGAGAGCTTCCCTGACTGAGCCAAGCTGGCTCGTGTGTTGGCTTTGGAGCTGGACGCCGCAGCTTTAAATATACAGCCGTGGACACCACGTGGTCACATGTCATGTGACCCCTACGTGTGACGCTGACAAGAGTATGCGTCACATAAACTATAGGTTAGTGTGTGCAGCAATGGCTTTCCTTTGCGCAATCCGCTGCTAATAGCCCACGTGGCTGACCGCATGCTATAGTTGATGTTGTACAGCGGGTCGAATTCGCTACACATGAACATGCGCTATTGCATGAGAATCACTGAGAACCTGCTACCGTCAATGCACGCGAAACGCAAGAAGAAATTCATACCGAGCCGGCGAAAAATATAGAGCTGTGGCTGCATAGTGCTTCCCAATCTGCAATTGGTTGATAAAATCACGTATCCTCAAACATCTGTTTATGGTGCAGTGGACGGGCCTAACTCTAACCGCTAACCCTATAAACCAAAAAATATTATTTGTTGTTAATTAATTGTTGTAAATAAATCATCGTAAATATGGATAACATAGAAAAATACAGAAAACAGGAAAATAATGAAAAAACAGATGGATTCGAATCCAATGACATGTTCAGT
>NW_014577719.1:154576-156605 GCF_000485595.1 Priapulus caudatus
GGCAGATATCTTCTGGATAGGAAGGAGGGGGAGGGGAGGGAGAAGAGGGAGAGGAGGAGGAGGAGGAGGCAGGAGGGTAGGAGGAGAAGGCGAGCGCGCCCGTCTGCTTCTTGTTGGAATTAGCAAACGTGAAGTGTAACGGAGAACATGCACGCGTACGAGAACGTAGCGGGGGAGTTGGAAATACGGACGGGCGCAGCAAAAAACACATATAAGTTAATATCTATTACAATTGAAAATCGATTTTAAAAAGGTTTATTTGATTGCGTGATTAGAGCAAGAGAAGAGCTGCGGATGAGAGAGAAAGGGGGAGAGAGAGAGAGAGAGAGAGAAGAGAGAGAGAGAAGACGACGCCGAGAAGAGTGAGAGGTGGAGAGAGCAGGAGCTGGGAGATAGCGCCGGCGCAGAGACGAGAAAAAAGACAAGAGAGAGAGAAAAAGACGAGGAGAAGAGAGCATGAGGCGAGGGAGGTGCGGAGAGATGAGAAGAGAGAGCGAGAGAGAGAGAGAGAGAGCGAGAGAGAGAGAGCGAAAGAAAGACAGCGAGAGAGAGAGATCGAGAGATAGCGCGCGCGAGAGAGAAAAGAGAAAGAGAGAGAGAGCGAGAGAGAGGGAGAGAGGGAGAGAAGAAAGAGAGAGAGAGGAAGAGAGAGATCGTCGTAGCGCGCGAGAGAGAAACGAGAAGTGAGAGAGAGAGAGAGGAGAGCCGGGACAGAGGGAGAGAGAGGAGAGCGAATTGCGCGCGCAGCGAGACAGAATCCTCCTCCTCCTCCTCTCCCTCCCCTCCCCCTCCTTCCTATCCAGAAGATATCTGCCGCCGAGATGGCTGGAACGTAAACACCCACAGTGACCCACAATGAGCGTTCTTAAATATTTCTCCTGATAGATGGCGCGATGATGTTGCACGTTGATAATACGCAGAAGCGTTCTAACTAATCGTCAAAACTATACGGAACATTCATGTTGTTGCGTGCATGTGAGTTGCTCGGTTTATTTTCCACTATGCTCCAGGTATCTTGCCACACATACAAACAACATTTTCTAAAAACAAAACAAATTATAAACGTTTACACATGTAGGAAAAATGTAGTATGGGATATAAATGATTTTAAGAAGTTTTTATTAATTTCAATTAATTGCAGCCAAACTGTTTAGGAATTTTAAATAGGACCAAGTGACAGCACGAGTGATACTGCATCGAAAAGCAATGCAACTACAAAAAAGTATGGGCACAAACAAACACGCACACGGACACGCACACGCACACGCACACGCACACGCACACGCACACGCACCTATCTTGAACGTATAGGCTGTAAGACATTGATTTTCGTTTTAGACAAAATTGAAAATCAAGGTTGGTAGTTTGCGACGAACTGACAAAGATACAGGTCATATACCGCAAGTGCAGTTAGTTCTGGCAGTGGCGGCTGCCACATCGAATAGAATATACTCGGCTGCGTTCTGGAATTCGCAAGTGGTCTAAATTTATGTTGATTCCCGAGGCCACGACAAACAAGAGGAACCAACCCGCTGTATACAACGTGCGATGCTGTTGTGGATGAGCCATCCAGATCTGAAGGAATCCGGATCTGGATAAATCCGGATTTGGACAAATCCGGATCTGGAGAAATCCGGATCTGGAGAAATCCGGATCTGGAGGAATCCGGACCACCGGATTCCAAGCGTAGGTCTGATACCCGAGGTAGGAGGAGTACACGAGAATACAATTCCTGAACACATCAACACGATGCCATGTGATGCGGGAGATCCTTATGAATATTATGCTTCCTTCTAATGAGTTAAGAGTGACATTGAATTGACAAAAATAGTTGGTGGTGACTCTCTTGTGTAGATGGTCTCATATGTGTCTGTGCTACAAGTGTAAAAGCAAGCAAGTGGAGGACACCCATGAGGACAGCAATTCAGGTCGCCTGGCATCGGCAGGAGAAATGCGGGTCAGTAGCATTGGACCTCAAGACGTTCTAAATACTCAGAATGAGCATTTAGGGTAACGTCCTCCGGAGACA
>NW_014577719.1:157657-162747 GCF_000485595.1 Priapulus caudatus
ATGGCATGGCATGGCATGGCATGGCATGGCATGGCATGGGATGGGATGCGGTGCGATGGGATGGCATGGAATGGCATGGCATGGCATGGGATGTCATGGGATGGCATGGGATGGCATGAGATGGGATGGGATGGGAAGGGATATGGGATGGGATGCGCTGCGATGGGATGGGATGGGATGGGATGGCATGGAATGGGATGGATGGATGAATGCGTGGATGAATGCATGGATAGATAGATAGTTGGATTTTTTTGTGTATTTTCTTTTTAACCAAGCGGTCACTGATTTCCCCGGGCAACGCCGGGTATCGCACCAGTACTATATGAAAACTTTATATCACCGAGTCATTTTGAGGATTTTTCTACTCGCCAAATTTCTTATTCAGAGTTCAGTTCGTGTAAATTATAAAATCCAGTCATCGCTCATGATAGCATTATCGCACCTGTCATTTTACGTTGACTCACCCTATAAACTCATGTCTACCTGCCATCCCGCGACCCCGGCTCGGTCACGTAGCCCCAACTGCTGACTATTCTTATCAAGCAAGCAAACGTCTTCTGCATTTACGACTAAAACAATCAGCTGCAATAATCTGCTTATAGCGTGTGCGTATGCGCGCGTCCCCTATGCTTTCTTCTTGCTTGCTTCTTTAAACGCACGTACGCGTGCGTGTATCGGCGTGTGCGTGTGTGCATGCGTGCGTCATGTGCGCGCGCGCGTGTGTGTGGGTATTTGAGTTTGTATGTGCGCGCGTTCGTGCATGCGTGCGTCATGTGTGCGCGTGTGTGTATATGGGTGTTTGAGTTTGTATGTGCGCGCGTGCGTGCATGCGTGGCGACATGCGTTCGGGCATGCGTGAGTGTGTGTCTGTATATGCGCGTACGTGCAAGTGTGCCTGAGTGAGTGCGTGCGTGCGTCATGTGTGCGCGCGTGTGTGTATGGGTGTTTGAATTTTGTATGTGCGCGCGTGCGTGCATGCGTGCCGACATGCGTTCGGGTATGCGTGAGTGTGTGCCTGTATGTGCGCGTACGTGCAAGTGTGCGTGAGTGAGTGCGTGCGTGCGTCATGTGTGCGCGCGTGNAGAGAGAGAGAGAGTGTGTGTGTGTGTACGAAACCAAGAGAGAAAGGATTGAAAAGAACTGGACCGTACCGTCGTCTCCCATGATCCAGCGTTAACACATTCGCAAGTACAAGTGAAATTAGCTTACAGACGTCTTACGGACTCCGCCGCCGCTCTTTGTGATGTAGAGCGGAAATATAGCGCCTATAATATCGTCTGCTTAAATCTCCAGCAGAGAGAGAGAGAGAGAGAGGGAGAGAGAGANAGTGATCACTATCTGTATCTGTGTGTTATTGTTGTTATTGTTGTTGTTTACAGAAGTGCGGGAGAGACATGTGAAGCGTTCTCCCACCACAGCTCCCATCACATATATCTTTATCTGTGTGGTATTATTATTATGATTGTTATTGTTGTTGTTGTTGTTGTTTACAGAGGTGCGGGAGACGTGCGAAGCGTTCAAGTCGCCCGACAGTATACTTCGCACGGCGCTCACCACGCGGCGCGTCGAGGCTGGCGACGACGTCATCGTCATCGACTACACAGCCAGCGAGGTGCGACTCACTCACCGCCAGGGGGCGCCACCTAGTTCCCGACCCCCTCGTATAGTTTCTCTTATTCATTCTCGTATTCATTCCCTCATATTTTCCCCCACAGAGATCACGTGACTGCAGGCTTTTAATTGGTTAAATTGCGCCCCCGTAACAAACAAGCTCGTTTCTCATCTCTGTGGTGAGATTGAGTTTCTTTACTTAGGCAGGGATCTGTATACACAGACACCTACGTAGATTTGCAGGACTGTACAGACAGGAACCTGTATAAACATGCGTCTATTTAGACAGAGATCTGCATAGATAGAGGGATATATGTAGCCGGTAGGGGCGCTGCATCACCATGTGTATGCTGTCTACACACCAGAGATTCGCAGGGCGGGCGCGTGTGTATGAATAGATATCCCGTAAAACACAATAGATTAGTGCGTGCGCGTGTGCGCGTGCGTGCGTGCGTACGTACATGCGTGCGTACTTGTGTTCGTGCCTGCATACGTGCGTGCGTGCGTGCTTGCGTGCGTGCGTGCGTACGCGCGTGCGTGCGTGCTTGCGTGCGTGCGTGCGTGTGTACGTGCGTGCGTGCGTGCGTGCGCGTGTGCGCGCGTCCTACCATTCCCTCTCTCCCCTCTCCTTCTCATCTCTCATCCTCCTCATCTCCCATCTCCCATCCACCTTCCTCCTCCTCTCCCCGTTCTCCCCCTCTCCTCGCTCTTCCCCGCCCCCGTCCCTGGTCGATGGTGTGCTAGTAATTGGAAAGGCGAATTTATGTGAGGTTAATATATGTTGCATTGATTTGTTGGTTTGCCTCGGGGCCGCGCGCAGCGCTCTCGAGCGACAGACCTCACAAACTTACAACTAGAAGTGACTTTAGAAATCTTACATTGGGGGTGACAGGTCCGTATAGAACTCGTCATGTATTGTAATGCAACCCTGAATGCGATGATTGGGGCACTTGGTTACTGTGCCGCGTCTACGCTCTTCCTGTTCACGTCTATTCCCTCTCTCTCTCTCTCTCTCTCTCTGCTCCTCTCTCTCTATCTCTCTCTCTCTCTCTCTCTCTCTCTCTCCTCTCTCTCTCTCTCTCGCTCTCTCTCTCTCTCTCTCTCTCTCTCATCTTCTTCTTCCCCATCTCTCGTCTCTCTCTCCCTTGCTCTTTCCCTTGCTCCCTCTGCTCTCGCTCCTTCTCTCTTTCTCTTTCTCTTTCTCTCTCTCTCTCTTTCTCTTTCTCTCTCTCTCTCCCCCTCTCTCTATCTCTATCTTTCTCTCCCTCTCCCCCTCTCTCTCTGTCTTCCTCTCTCACGTGCGTGTGTCTCTGCATGTGATCAGGCGACTTATGCGAGGGACGCACTCTGTAAGGCGCTCTACAGTAGGCTGTTCACGTGGCTCGTGCAGCGAATCAACGAGAGCATACGGGTCGAAGATTTCGGCAAGAGAAAGTGCCTTGGCGTGCTGGACATCTACGGCTTCGAAGTGTTTGAGGTGAGAGGCGCTAGATGGCGCTGTGCGAGCAGAGTTACTAGTGCTTTTCCTAATATAAGTTTTTCCTATTATCTATATATATATAAAGTTGTTCAGCCGAATTAGTTCGTACTCGCATAACTAGAGAACTCCTAGAGGAAAACTAAAGAGATTTTTAGAATCAGCACGTCTGGGAGGTGGTTCTGGCGGAAACAAAAATGTAAAAAAGTTAAAAAGTTAAAAATTCATGAAAATTCTATTCATCAATAGATGGCGGTGCGTACAGATTAACATCACGTACGTGTGAATCCATGGGTATACCCTTAACGGCGCAGTGGTCTAATCGCTAGAACATCCGTCTCCTACACAGGGATTGCGGGTTCGAGTCACAGCTGGGGAACATATTTTCCCCTTTTTTCCTTTTTTCCCCTTTACCTACCTCTTTAGTATGTATTATTTTTAATTTTTTACTTTTTACTTTTTATTTTTTATATTTAATGTCTTTTATCTTTTGATTTCTTATTATTTTTTACTGTTTGGGATGGGATGGGATGGGATGGGATGGGATGGCATGGGATGGCATGGCATGGCATGGCATGGGATGCGGTGCGATGGGATGCGGTGCGATGGCATGGCATGGCATGTCATGAGATGGCATGGGATGGCATGAGATCGGATGGGATGGGATGGGATATGGGATGGGATGCTATGGGATGGCATGGAATGGGATGGATGGATGGATGGATGGATGGATGGATGCATGGATAGATAGATAGTTAGATTTTTGTGGGTATTTTCCTTTCAACCAAGCGGTCACCAACTGAGTAATGGATGGATGATTCGATGGATAACGTCTGATTTCCCCGGGCAACGCCGGGTATCCCGCTAGTATTATAATATAACATGAGTTTTTTCCTGTAAGCGGATGTTTATGCTAGTGGTCACTCAGGGGGTCGCGATGTGTGCATGTGTTCTTGTTGTAGCTTGAACGTGTTTTTGTTTTTGTTTTTTATTGTTCCTGGTGTTCTTATTTGTTAGTTTGTTAAGTTTGTTAGTTTTACATGTAAAGGTGACCTGGTACGAACAGCTGATGATGGTTGTTCGTTCGTTCGTTTGTTTATTTGTTTGTTTATTTGTTTACATCTGCAGGGGAATTGATACGAGCAGCTGGTGATGATTGTCGTTGTTGTTTGTTTATTTGTTTACATCTGCAGGTGAATGGATACGAGAAGCTGGTGATGATTGTCGGTGTTGTTTGTTTATTTGTTTGTTTACTTGTTTACATCTGCAGGTGAGCGGATACGAGCAGCTGGTGATGATTGTTGTTGTTGTTTGTTTATTTGTTTATTTGTTTACATCTGCAGGTGAACGGATACGAGCAGCTAGTGATTAACTATTGTAATGAGAAACTGCAGCAGTTGTTCATAGAGTTGACCTTGAAAGAGGAGCAGGATGAATACATACGGGAGGTAAGCTTTCCCTCTCCCAACTATCTCCTCCCCCTTCCCCCTCCTCCCTCCCTCCTCCCTCATCACAGCTCCTTCCTCCCTCCTTCCTCCCCCTTCCCCCTCTTCTCTCCTCCCCTTCCCCTTCTTCCCTCCCTCCTCCCCTTTCTCCTTCCTCCCTCCCTCCTCGTCCCTCCTCCTCCATCATTATCCCTCCCTCTTCCTCCTCCCTCCCTCCTCCCTTCTCCCTCCCTCCCTCCTCTCTCCTCCTCCTCACCTGAGGTCCTGCACCTCTGCCAGCAGCTTCTCGTTGAGGAAGGCGATGTCATCGCTGAGGTCCGGATCGTCCGACTTGTGATTGTCGAGCAGCGACAGCTGCTTCAGCACCTTGCCCAACACCCTCCCTCCTCCTCCTCACCTGAGGTCCTGCACCTCTGCCAGCAGCTTCTCGTTGAGGAAGGCAATGTCATCGCTGAGGTCCGGATCGTCCGACTTGTGATTGTCGAGCAGCGACAGCTGCTTCAGCACCTTGCCCAACACCCTCCCTCCTCCCTCCCTCCTCCTCCTCACCTGAGGTC
>NW_014577719.1:163566-164719 GCF_000485595.1 Priapulus caudatus
GATTACTTCAATAACGATAGCATCTGTGATCTCATCGAGAAGGTGGGTATTGTGGAAGTCTCTAGCGTGCGAAATCACGCTTACTTATTGCATTCTGTGATCTCATCGAGAAGGTGGGTAATGTGGAAGTCTCCAGCGTGCGAAATCACGCTTACTTATTGCATTCTGTGATCTCATCGAGAAGGTGGGTATTGTGGAAGTCTCCAGCGTGCGAAATCTGCCTTGGCGTCTGCACCGACGGGCCGACAGAGAGGAACGAAACGAAACGCGTGCGTGTGTGGGTGTGTGCGTGCGTGTGTGCGTGCGGGCGTGTCTGCATGTGCGTTAATTGAGCGTGTTTGCAAAAGAATTCGTACTCGCGTATTAGAAAAATACGAGCGTAAATACGTCCGCGGTAGTAACAGAAATACCAAGTGTAACGTGTAAATAAACATAATATGCAAAAAAGGCGTACATGTGCAGTAAGAACATGGGTAAATAAACATAATGCGCCTATTATACGTACGTACATACGCACGTAGTAGAGCATGTGTAAGAGACGATGGTACAGTGTATAGGAAAGGTTTAGATTCCATGATGTTGTAGCCATGTTGTTCCATGAGTGTAGCCGTGAAATACACGTGTGTTCACACGAGTGATTTAGTGATGCACTGTTACTGCGTATATATGTATATATTATATAGATACGTTGTGTGTGTGTATATATGTATATATTATATATCATCTATCTGTGTGTGTATATATATATATATATTATATAGATATATATATATATTTATGCATGTATATTTATTTGTTGATTGATTTGATTTATATTGATTGTTTCAGCCATCACGTTTACAACCACCGATTATCTCATCGTTGCTTCAGTCGGTCTCTTCATTCTGCTAGCCGCAACTAGCGCCATCTTGTGGTACAGGTGGCGCTTGCGTCGCATTAAGGAAACCGAGAAACTCGCCGCGGTGAACGAGTACTTCCGGCACGGCAGCCGATCACACGCTCGCAGAGATGTCTACGTCATAAACACCGACAGACAGACGGACACAGTGGCATAACACCAACGGCTGGAAAAGAGACAGAGAGCGAGAGAGATAGAGACAGACAGAGCCAGAGAGAGAGAGAGAGAGAAAGAGAGAGAGAAAGAGAGAGAGAA
>NW_014577720.1:0-19710 GCF_000485595.1 Priapulus caudatus
ACAGATAAAAAGAGCAGGTTTTGTAGAAACGGGTAGAGACGCCGACTACAGACATGGATGTGTACACTGTTACTAATCCGGGTTTAAATAAAACTATAAGTTGTCACCATTTATACAACTGTACTACGTTCTACGTGTCTACAAAACCTATATTCCACTCTACTCAGCATTCTCTCCACATTTGTGTGCGGCGCGTGCTCTTCAGTTGTCGGCGAAGCAAACGTCTGAGCTCGCAAATTACACGCACGCGTAAACGTTCCGCCCGGGTGCGTGAGAAAGTGCTTCTGAGGTTCGCTGGAGGTGGTGTAGCAGAGCCGCATCATGTCGCACTTGTACGTTTTTCTCGTCCGGTGCGTGAGCGCGCTGGCTGTGAGAATTCGCCAGCGCGAAAACCTCCTTACTCGCATACATCGCACGCATACGGTTTCTCTCCCGTGCTGCGGTGCTGCGTGCTAGCTGTGAGAATTCAGCCAGCCAGCGAACATCCGTACAGCACAATAATTCGCACGAGCGTACGGTCTCTCCCGTTGCGTGCGCGCGTGCTATGGAGATTTCGCCAGCTGCGAACTCCCTGACTCACCTACAGGTCGCCACGCGTACGGTTTCTCTCCCGTTGCGTTCGCAATTCTTTTCAGGCTGCCGCGGACGCAAGTCCTGTACTCGCACCATCCACAACGCGTAAGTTTCTCAGCCCGTGTGCAGTGAAAGTGCCGTCTGAGGAGGCTGGAAGTGTTGTAAGGTGTAGACCGCATACATCGCACACGTACGGTTTCTCTCCCGGTGCGTTTCGCGCGTGCGTCTTCAAGTTTGTCGCGAGCAACGTTCCTGTACCCACTACATCGCATGTGACGGTTTCTCGCCTGTTGCGTGAAAAAGTGCTTTTTCGAGGTCGGCATGAGGTAGTGTACAGGACGCCGCCGCATATGTCGCAAGCATGTACGGTTTCTCTCGAGCCGGTGCGTGCGCTGCGTGGCTCTAAGGAAATTCGCCAGCTGCCGATACATCCTGAACTCCCACATATAATAAACAAATAAAAATAACATCGCACGCGTACGGTTTCCTCTGTGTGGTGCGGTCGCCGTGACTCGAAGAATTCACCAGTCAGCGAACACCTATACTCACATACATGCGCACGTGTACGTTTCTCTCCCTGTGGCGTGCGCCGTGCTCGAGATTCGTCAGCGGCAACTCCCTGTACTACACATACCATCGGCACGCTACGTTTCTACCCCGTTGCGTTCCATGTCTTTTCAGGCGCGCGGAGCAAGTACTGTATGCCGCGTCACACGCGTAGCGGTTTCTCTGCCCGTGTGCCGTCGCGGGGCGGTGGCTTTGCAGGATCGTCAGCTGCGAACTACCTTGTAACTCACATACATCGCACGCGATACGGTTCTCCCCCGTGTGCCGTTCGCAAATGTGCTTTTTCAGCTGTCCGCGGATCGCATCGTCCTTGTAGCTTGCACGCGTCTAGCACGCGTAATGTTTCTCATGGCCCCCTTTCGCTCTGTCCATCTCTGACGAGGAGGACAGGAATGCGATGAGCCACAGGAAAGAGGACAAGGAAGAGGACAGACAGAAGGAAAGGAGGTAGGAGACAACGAGACAGATCCAGGAGATAAGAGAAAGAAACCAGAAGAAGGAGCAGAGAAAGGACGAAAAAAAAGAAGCAGAGGAAGAGAGGAAGAAGAAGAACCAGAAGGAAGGGAGAGAGGTTCCATCAGAGCGCGGTATCGACGATCACATTCTCGCCCCGATAGCAGGTTCCTCTCTCACTTATCCTCCGATGCCAGTTTCCACCTGACTTTCCTCCCCGAGCCGTTCCTACTCCTTACATTCGCCCCGATGCAGGCTTCCGATCTCACTCTACTCCACCGATGCAGTTTCCTCTACCCACTTTCCTCCCCCAATGCAGTTAATCTCTTCTTACTTCGGCCCCCCCCCCCCGCCGATCCAGGTTCCCTCTCACTCTTACATCCCCGATGCAGTTTCCTCTCCCACTTTCTCCCCGATGCAGGTTCTTCTCTTAGCTTTCACCTCCCGCGATACAACGGTTCCTCTCCACGTCCTCCCTCATGCAGGTTCCTCTCTCTACTTTCCTGCACGATCGGCAGTGTTCCTTTCTCACCTTCCCGATGCAAGTTCCTCTCTCAGTCGTCCGCTTTCCTGCGGACAAAAAATAGAGACCCCGGATAACTTCCCCTGCCTCACAAAGAGATGAAGTCAGATTCGTTTGCTGCAGGCATGGCACTCAAAATCACGAGTTATACTTAATAGGACAGGACTACACAACGAAGAGTGAACTTTTCGAAATGTTAGTGCGTCGCAGGTTTTTCAGAGTATAGATACACGTGAACTCGATGGAGTCATGTGACCAAATCACCATCACAACGTCGACATTACACCCACATATTTCTAAATTTAATCACTATAGTGATTTGTTGATTGAAATTTCTACAGGAAGTGAGAGACTATATATAAGCAAGAGGTATCTATAGGCAATTGTTGTTGCTTTTTTTAAAGTTAAAGTAATAATTACAAGAATTCTCCAGTGTTTTCCCCACTTTTACGACACTTACCGTTATTGCTAGAGTAACAGCAATTGTCTAGAGTAACGATAAAATGTCTTAGAACCTTCGTATTCACCAAAACATGCAATTTTCGAACTAGTTTGGCAAACGAACGTTTGTTGTAATCTTAGGACTAGTGTCGATATATCTTCTTAGATAAATATCTCCTTAATATAGAGAGTTGAGACATGAGCGTCCCGTCCCGCTGTACCGTAGAGTTTGGACGCTTGCCCGAAACTGGATGCTCCTAAATGCGCATGCACGCAGGCGCCACTTGTTTTGCAAGGGCGCATGCGCAGCAGTCATAGTCATCGCCCAGTTTCGGGCAAGCGTCCAAACTCTACGGGACACCGCGAAAATCAGGTCACGTGACACAAGGAGCCATTTTGGTTCCACCTAAGCAGCAGCTTTTCATTTTCCGTGAGCGTATTCCGTACTTTTCTGCTATTAGTATGGAAAATAAATTGGCATTATGACTGGTTGCTGCGCCTTTGGGTGTAGTAATAGATCAGAGCAGGGATACAAAAGGTATAGGTTCCCTGCAGATCCCAAAGGGAGAAAAATTTGGGTGAGTAGTCAGTCGCAAAGGATGGAAACCGACCTCGTCATCGCGTCTGTGTGAGGTAAGTACAGTGTGTGTAGTAATGTCAAGATTATATTATTAGTAAATTTGGACATTTTAGGCGGGCTCCCATAAAGAAATTTTATAATGGGCACAATAACAGTTTCCATAAGCAGCATGTGTTAGAGTCATAGACTTCTAATTTTATCTAATTATTGTGTGAAATTTAAAGTGTAGATCTATACGAATATGTCTGCGCTAATATTTGTCTAAGAAGAAAAGAAAACCCACCCTGATTAATTTTTCTGTTGAAAAGAATAAAGATATAACATAAGATAATGCGACACGTACAAATGTGCAAATGTGGACAGCTCTTGTATCCTTGGGCCAAATTTACTAAGTAGATTACAACCGAGTAATGCAGACGACTGTCCATTGTCCATAGTAGATACCTAGACATATTGGTGTGTGTGTGGGTTAAATTAATGTAATTGTGTAGAAATCCGCCAGTTTAATGTGTGACCTACGCTTTTCAAAATTTCTACCAAACATTGATTGAGAAAAAAGAGGTTATATATAATGAATAATGAATTACTGAAATTTGTGTACAGGGAATTAGCTACATGTATTTATTCTATGTTGACTGTTTTTATCTCCCTCTCTCTGCTTGCAGAAACAATTTGATGACCATCAATTTGAAAAGGAACGAGTTGATGGGAAGAAAAAGTTGAAGTGTTCAGCAGTGCCAACCATCTTCTGTCATCGCAGATCACCACAGATGAGAAAGTCTCCGAAGAAACGACATTCCACATGCACTTCCGAGGCTCGTACAAGTGTACCCCTGGATCCTGGCTGCTCGGAGCACAACTACTGTCTCTCTGACTTTCTGTTGAAAATGAAGATATATAGTTTCTTGTTCTGTTCAAGATTACATTCCAGCTATTTTAGACAGTAAAATGATATTGATGAGATAATCATATAAAGGGATTCCAGCCCTCGACACTAACAGTTGTCCGATTGCACAGGGCAAGTAAAAGTCTATGTCGGACAAGTTATTCTCTTGGCTAGTTGCCCAATCGGATAACCGAAGAATTTCTAGTTGTGTAATATTCCTAACATCCTTTGAGCCAGGGCGCTATCGCATGACATTCTCACGTTATATTTTCGAAGGTCGCCGAAAAAAGCAGCCCGTGACACCCGTGTTACCCATGGTAAACCTGGGGATTCAAACAGATAATTTATTAAATTGTAGAGAAAATATGTTAAGCTATTAATTTATTTCTTAATTGGAATGGTTGGTTCTTTAAAGTTTCGTAAAGCTATACGTACCACAGCAAGTTATTACCTCGAAGAATTGAAGTGATCCATTGAATGTACAGTATCCATATCATTTTACATAAAATGCTTGCTAAAACGGAATTTGTTTTTCCTTCAAATTTTAGTAGCCTGAGAGGTCACCAGGTTTTGATATCGAAATATCCCATTTGTCATTCTTTCACGTATGAAAGGTCCAATTTTTAAAATATGATGTGAATGCATGACACTAGCAATGTAATAGTTAAAAAACATGTTATGATTATGAGCAAATGCCTATATGAGTGAGTTTATCTTTTATGCTTAAGTTTGTACGTGGTTAATCTCAGCAAGATGGCTTTGAGAGAATATAAATTTATCATCATTGCAGAACTACATGTATTTGAATTTTTGCTATTACTTGTAGATGAGCGGGATGAAGAAATGGTTTTTTGGATGGCATATGTTTGCATGTGTGTATAATTGTGCATTAGTGCATGTATATGTGTAAAGAGTGCAAAATGGCATGTCCGGTTGCATGGTTTGTGCATATGTATGTATATGTGTATGCTTGTGTATACTACATGTGAGATTTGTCTGTTTGTGTTTGAGTGTGTGTTGGGTTGTTTGTAGTGAGCGTGCGTTGTGCAGTATATCTGATGTGCAAGTATGTGCGTGTACGTGTGCCTGCGTAATTTTATATTTTCGTGAGTGTACTGTAGTATAATAGTGTATAGAATGTAATACATGTATAGTTGTTTGACAAAATATGTGATTATACTAGTCTGTGACATCGGCGGGAGGCTATGTTTATTAGAAGCTATAATGCGAAAATGTCTATAAAAACTGCTATATATATGTCTCATATATATTAATAAAAAATATTGCTGGGATGGTTAAATACTGTTTTTTTGTTTTTTATTGGCTGGCGCATCTTCCATAATTTCACCGCGTATCCATACAGTGCTGTACGATTTGAGTTACATTTTTTGAAATCTAGATACATATAAACACATGTAGTTTAATTAATTAGCAAATATCTACGCGCGGTATCGCACATAGGAATATACGCACGGCTATGGGCGGTAAGAAAGTGTACATATAAACTATCATATGGCGCGAACAATTTTAGTTAAATTTCTAAAAATTTAGATACATATAAACACATGTGTTATCTATGATCGCTGTGATTCGTGAGTGTATTGAAGCGCGAGTGGTTTAATTAATTAGCAAATATCTACGCGCGGTATCGCACATAGGAATATACGCACGGCTATGTGCGGTAAGTGTACAATTAAACTATCATATGGCGCGAACGATTTTAGTTACATTTCTAGAAATCTAGATACATATAAACACATGTCTTAGCTATAATCTCTGTGAATTTTGAGTTTATTGAAGCACGATTAGTCTAATTAATTACTACGGACCATTGTACAGCGTATCCATAAAGCGCTGTACTTGAGCGGCAGCGGTGTGGGTCCATTTGGAAACAATATGGTTTCTAATTGCGAGTTGTCGCAACTCTCTATATTAAGGGACTCTAGATCTTCTCAGCTAATAGCGCCACCTATCTGCCATAGACATACAATCTATCTCAAATGCAATTGTTTTCAAATGCGGCGGCAAATTACAAGTTTACACATTTAACGAATCTCGCGGCTCGATGTCATTTTCATTGTGTTACGATGTGTTCATATCCAATTTTCTATGTTATAACTGCATAAAATCATGGTGTTTTATTAATGTTGGTGAAATCAGTGATATATCCACTGTGAGGTGAGACTATATTTCGCTATATTTTTTCGGATTGAGCGTTTCTGAGCAAAAATCTCGTAATAAGCAGTTTAATAAAATTTGCAAAAATTGATGAAATAACTCTTTATTTCATTTTTGTGTACTTATTTTGTTTAGTTTTCACCTTGGAGACAGTAAATCTATCCTACAGGAAACATAAGCATGAAAATTTAGAACACCTCACGCACAACTTTAGTTGGCATTCAAGAAACGTGCGTGGGATGTTCGTACGCACAGGTTAGCACAGGTTCCTGAATCCAACCTAAGGCAGTGTTGGCATACCAAAAATCGATAAGAAGTAAGTGGAGCTTACTTTTGGCCAGTGGCAGTAAACCTTACATTGTGTTGGTCAGGGTTTATTTACGTGCACGGGTCGTGCGGCACGCTCACTGTTTACGTGCGCTAGGTTGTGGAATAATTCACACATATATTGACATCCCCGATCGTATAGAAACTATATGTTATTTTTATGATTTATCCTTATCTTTCCTTGAATTTTTCATTGTCTTTCAATGCCTTTCGGTAGATTTTTCTGCGTTTCGGTGCCTTTTGGTAATTTACCATATTATGCTGTCTAAACACTAAAAGGCACAAAGGGCAGGGTAAAAAATGCCGAAAGGCCTCTTAACACACCAAAAATACACCGAAAGACAATAAGTAACTCAGAAATCTATTCCAAAGGCATCAATAAAGAAGACTGAATGCCACAATAAGGCTAAAAAAGCTCACCGAAATGCACAATAATGAGTAGAAAACTATTTACAGCCAATGCTCTCCTGCTCCGAGTTTAATCGCCGCAGTGCAAACGACAGTTAATAAATTCTAGTTATGTGTATGTTAGTTCACGTAGTCGCCTGCCATCATTAGAGAGGTTCGGCTCGGCGTAAAACGCGAACGCGAACGCCAGTGAGCTCACGTTGACGTATTCGTTCGCGTTCGCAATGATTTCTTGTTCGGCTCGGTGTTACGTAGAGCGACTAGATGGCGCTTCGGTGCATGCATTCGTTAAAAATGGCGGCCTCCATACTAGAGCTAGCACTACTAGGAAACGAAGACGAAATGATTTATTTTTTGATGTTGGAGCTTATGGGAGAATTCAGTACGCTGAACACATATGACCCATCATGGCCAAGATTCGATCTGTCCGGTCTGACGGATGATCAAGCACTAGATTCCTTCAGGTGAATGAAAAATGTTTGTTTTTTTCTGAAAAAAGCAAAAAAAATGAAATAATTCTGAGTCTGACATCCCTCGTGGATACACATGAACTGATTTATTTAGACTCAAACGAACGTGTCTTACAAATACAAGGCATACATTTTTCTGTTCTGTTGGTTGTCCTTTTTTAGTGCAGAAACTCACTCTTTTTACTCTTCTTCACTCTTACTCAGACTTGTTGATATAACATTGGCGTATATAAATTCAGAATCCATTGTCCAGTCAATTATCATCAATCATTTTTTCATTTTGTTCCTTTCAGATTTCTTCCCCACGATATCCCGAACATTCGATAACTTCTTGTGATACCTAGCACAGTCACCTACTCGGACAGATCCAGTGGTTCAGGAGATGAGGTGCTCTGTTCAGTGCTGAAGCGACTTACTTAGCCATGTCGCCTGAGTGACCTGAAACGTTTTTGGTCGCCCTAAGTCTGTTCTGTCTGTTATGATCAATGAAACAATTGACTACATTTATAGCAGATACGAACAACTTGTGTCATCACTAGATCACTCCTGGTTGGACCATGAGCATCTTCAAGCCTATGCTGATGCCATCCATATGAGTGGGAGTCCTCTGACAACCTGTTTTGGATTCGTTGATGGTACTGTGCGGAATGGCTCATTGCAAACTTGTATGGACCAATGGAAGGACGCAGACATGACTGTGCTCTTCTCAATGAGAGTGGTCTTCTAGACAACCTGGTGAGGTTGCCACAAGCAGCGAATGGCACTTCATTTGGATTATATGGATATCCTGCATATCCTGTGAGGCCCCAACTCCTAGCACCTTACCGCGGTGCTCGCCTAACACCTGATCAGGAACTATTCAATGCACGCATGTCATCTGTGAGGGAGTGCGTTGGGTGGATGTTTGGAAAACTGATTATCTATTTGCTTTCCTAGACTATAAAAAGAACTTAAAAATCTTTCTTCAGCATGTGGCGAAGTATTACATTGTTGGGGGCCATACTCACGAACTACCACACCTGTTTGTATAGCAGCATCACTTCAGATTATTTCAGCATCAATCCTCCGACCAGTGAAGCCTACCTACAATCTACAGTAAAAATTGTTATTCAGAGAAAAAAGTACTGTACTCTTCAAGTCATTGGTTGTTCTGATAATGCAGCAATGACCGATATTCAGCAATTTGTACATACAAGATATTGGTTCAGAATTATATATTTTTCTTCAAATATAATAGGCCTACACAATTCATACATGTCATAGTCATACATACATATACATTCATTCATACATATACATACATGTCACAATTCATACATGTCATAGTGTCATATATGTCATAGAATAGAGAACGATTACGACAAGTTATTTTATTGGTACAACTGCTACGAAAACTATATTTTACTTGTTGTAGCTTACTGAAAATAAAAAAATGACTGAAAATATGTAACTGATGTTGGGCATTTTGTATTTTTTTTAATGTACATTTTATAATGCACCACTTGTATCATCTTCGGTTCAGAATTCTTTTAGTCTTTCTACGATACGAGCACTGCCGTCTCATGTAGGCCTACGGTGATCACAAAATTGTATTCTGGAAGGATTGTCTGGGTACAGTTCTGTGATTTGATCAAATGAAACAGGCGCATTTGACAGGCGCGGATCCAGAGTCTAATTTAGGTGGGGACAGTCAGAAGTTGGGGCACCATTCAAAATGGCATTTATTGTGAGGGGTGCGCAACAGCTGGTATGTGGAGGATCCTTCTCTAAGTAGTAATACATCCAGTTGGGCATTGAACCGCAATGGTTTTTTGCCACTTGTCTTTACTTCGCTAGCCATTTGATCTTGAAACCTGAAAAATAAATCACAAAATGTTCTATAATTCCAATAACGAATATTCATGCATTTCAGTTGCAATTCATAACAGACTTCAGAAAATCCCACGTAAAATTCAGCACTCATTTTTGTACAGCAATTCTAAACCATGTAAACCTGGCCTGAAATATGCCTGCCCCAGTCCAGATAGAGTGGCACAACTAGTCCCTAGACCCTATCTAGCCAAAAAGGGTGATAAATTACGATGGAAAATGACTTGATTAAAAGAGAGGGGTAGCATGGGTGACATATGGTGAAGCTGGGGTCAGTCCATTTTCCGAACACCCATTTTCCGGAATGCCTACTTCTCTGAATGCATATTTCTCTGAATTATAATGTATCTAACTGATTACTGTTACTTTACCCTGTTAACCCTACTCTGTTAGGCTACATTGTCATTGGTGACCACGAAAACTCTCGCACAGCCACAGGCAGCACTAGCCACTAGTGTGGAGATTTCGGGGGTGTATAACTTACAGGAGTAGTAGACTAGATCAGGATAGATAGACCGAACTCACCGTATAGAGAGAATGACCATATATATAGACTAAACGCAGGATAAAATATAGACAGCATGTAAATATTGACACCTGGGCGCGGCCATCTTTTACTGCTGGTGCTGCCGCCTGTCGGGCGAGAACAAGGAATAGTTACTTAGGCAGGGGTTATGCAATAATCCGTGCCAGCCACGGGCGGGTTGCGACATCGTAATGAGTCATCACGGTACGGCCAGGTACGGATTGCACAACCGAGTGAAACAGCCGTGGGGGGGTGTTGCAAGCTAGTATATAAGGGAGACCGGACAGAGCAGAAGGAGGCAGTTATTTTCAGGTCTAGGAAGAAGAAGAAGAAGAAGAAGAAGAAGAAGGAGAAGGAGAGGAAGCAGCCGAGGACGAGGCGAAAGAGGAAGAGGCAGTTAGGTACAGGTCTAGGAAGAAGAGGAAGAGGAAGAAGAAGAAGGAGAGGAAGCAGCCGAGGACGAAGAGAAAGAGGGAGAGTTATTTTTCAGGTATAGGTTAGGTAGGAAAACGGGAAGAGAAAGGAGAGGAGGAAGAGAGGGAGCGAGAAAGCGTCAGAGAGGATAGAAGCACAGGTTTTTCAGGTAGGTGTAAACCAGAGCCGAACGGGAGAGGGGAATAAAACGAGCGCAGCGAAGAACAGCATTCTGGTAGAGCTAGGAGCGACTGCGAGGGAGATACTTGGGAGACTGCCTAGGTCCACGCGAAGCAAGGACGAACGTGAGGGAAGAAGACGAAACCGGCGACGTGTAAATATTAGACGAGATCGATAGAAGGTCCGCTGCATATACGAATGCAAGGGAATCATTTGTACACTAGTAACACGCAATAAAAGCTATATAACCGTACCGTTAACCGAATCTCACCGTGTTCTGTTTAACTGGTGCTATCTGTTATCTGCTACGTGACATCACCGTCCTGCCTAATACACCGGCAGGAGCGGACACTGAATCCCACTACTGGACACGCGTTACGAAATAACGTCTGTCGAACCGTAATCGGCCACCCCTAGGGTCACTACAGGTTAAATAGGAGCTCGTCCGGGATTTTTCGTATAAAAACTACAGGTTAAATGGGGGCTCGTCCGGGATCGTTCGCATGAAGGAGTAGCAATAGCAGGTGTACCAGTGTTATAAACGAATAGTGAGCAAGGATAAAAACATGTCGAGTTTTATAAAGTCGTTAAAAAGGATACGAGAATTTCTGACACCCACGCAGAATCGATGGAGCGAGGTGCAAGGCAAGGAGGCGAATGGGTCATCGACACAGCTGCGTGGAGGGGAAGGAGTGGACGGGTCCATTATTTTCGGACGGGGACAGGTACCGACGACAACTCACGATGGCGTATACGCACCGGATGAGTCTTCTAGGGATAGGAAGAGATCTCAGGAGGCGGCAAAGGATTATAGGGAGAAGATAGCAAGATCGGAGAAGAGATTGCCGGACGGGTGGAGCGAATATCAGGAAAGGGGACGGAGAGACCACACACCCCTACCCCACGCTGGAGTAAGCCAGGAAAGGGTACAGAGAAACTGGGAGCGTCCGATGGAACACCACGGTAGCATTCTGGAAGCAGAAAACGGTAGTATGAATTAGGATTTCGCACTTGACAGGGAAGCAGAAATTTCACAGGCACCTGCACGAGATACGGCTACGGTTAGGGATAGGCCGTACGCCAGGAGGGAGTCGATGCAGGACCGGCCTTTAGCACGTGAGAGAAGTCCGTGCTAAAGTAAACCTGTAAAGGAACGAAAGCCTCCAAATTTTAGGAAGGGAGATGGAATTGCCTTAAAGCACTTCCTGGTAAAGTTCGAGATGACGGCTAACTACAATCAGTGGCCAGAGAATGGATGGGGAATTCAATTAGGATTATGCTTGGAGGGTGAGGCTCTAGGGGTGATGATAGAGAGGCCACGATCACAGCGTGCTGACTACGACCAGATGGTTGCCTGTTTGCAACGCAGGTTCGATCTGCCAAAGCGAATCCACGTTTATCGGAGTGAGCTACGCCGTAGGAGCAGGAGGTATGACGAAACGGCGGAGGAATACGGCGCGGTCATGCGGCTGTTGTTTACGCAGGCATAACCTGGTATGATAGGTTATCAGACGGAGCAGATCTTGATAGATAAATACCTGGAAGGAATAGGAGATGCGGAAATACAACGCTACGCACTCTTGCAAGGACCAAGCTCGCTAGACGAGGCTATAGCTCGGGTAGCACAGTATGAGGCCGTTACAAGAGAAACGGTAAATTGTTGAAAATCGCCACCAGGTGGAAGCACGTATGTATGAGCTGCGATGCAGCCAGTGGATCCAGCGTCAAGTCGATGGGAAGAGATGTAAGAAGGGATGCAAAGCCTGGAACAGGAAATGGTTAAGATCAGGAAGGACATGGAAGGTCAAGGGCGACAACATACAGCAGAAGCTGGAGGCAGAGGTCAAAGGTCGGAGGAGAGGATGCAGAATGCACCATTCAGCAGAATGGCAAAGCCTCCACCGAATAGGGCAAGAATAGCTGAAATAGAATGTTATTTTTGCAGGAGAACGGGACACATGCAGAGAGATTGCCCGCGACGATTGCCATGCGGCAATGTTTTAGATAATCGCGCACAATAGACAGGACTTGCCGAGAGGAGTCAGCGACCGTTAAACTAGGACGGGCTAGGAAAAGAGTCGGTAGCCTGGCCCATAGTAAGCCGACTGAGAGAGCTACACCACGATCTACTGGTTTCCCACTCTCTCAGAAGGGCAAGATAGAAGAAGGCGATGATACAGGAAAACACGTAGGGATTAAAATACCGATAGATAGAGAAAATAATTCAAGCAAGGCTCAAGCCACACGGATACCTATCATCTCCGTAGCACCATTGCAGTGTCATCCCACGTGGATAATACCTGTGAAAGTAGAGGGATGTGAAATGAAATTTTTAATAGACAGCGGATCAAGTACGACGCTGATAAATGAAGATAGGTTCAACGACATCAAAGCAAGTACAGGGCTACAGCTGATAACGAGAAAGAGAGATCTGAAGATGGCGAACGGCGAAGCAATGGATAGTCCTGGAGAGACTAATGTCCGTCTAGAAATCGCCGATCATACCTACAATAGGAAAACAATGGTTATTGCACATTTAGAGGATTTAGATGGGATTTTGGAACTCGACTTTCTCGTCCCGAACAATGCTATCCTGAACATTACTACAGGAATGCTATCACTCGATGGGAGAGAAACTCAAGGATTTTGGACAGGAGGAGAGAATGGTAGACCAGTATACGTGGATGAGACGACGATGCTGAAGCTAGGGAAAAGATACAGAATCCCTGCATGGACTTATGCAGACGATAAGGTATCCAAAGGGAAGCAGGTAAAGCTAATGCCTATTCCCGAATTTCAGAAGCTGGAGGCCCAAGGGATTCGGATGGAGCAGACGGTGTTCCCAAGGGATGTGATGAAGGTACCCTTGGTTATCTCCCACACAGGGGAGAGGGCTACCCTGTTGTTGGAGGATCAGCAAGTGGGGGAACTCAAACCAGTGGAGGAGAGTGAGACACAGCAGGGACAGCAGTTGGTGAGCGTTCTGAACGGCATGGCACCGCCTAAGTTAGCTGACCACCTACAGAATCTGCTGGATAGGATGGATGAAAAACTGCGACCGGAGCAGCGAAGTAAAGTGGCTGAGACACTACATAGCTATCGAGATATATTCGCGGGACCGGGAGATGGTCTCGGGAGGACGAATATCGTAAAGCATAAGATAAATGTAGGTGATGCGCGACCGATAAAACAGCCACCGAGTCCGAGTTCCGTTCCACCGACAGGCGGATATGGATAAAGAGATAGCCGACATGGTCGCGAAGGCAGTCATCGAACCAGGAAGCGGAGCTTGGGCTTCACTGGTCGTGTTAGTAGCCAAGAAGGATGGAAGCGTCCGATTTTGTATTGACTACCGAAGGATTAACCGCGTAGTTCGAAAGGATGCGTTCCCCTTACTTAGGATGGACGATTTGCTTGACGCACTGGGAGGAGCATACTGGTTCGCAACATTAGATTTAGCAGCAGGCTACTGGCTGGTAGAAATGGACGAGAAGTCGAAGGATGTCACAGGATTCTCCACGAAGGACGCTTTGTGGCATTCCGGGTGATGCCGTTCGGATTGTCCGACGCACCGGCGACCTTTCAGCAACTAATGGGAGTAGTCTTGCGAGGCTTGCTAGGCCGGAAATGCTTAGTTTACCTGGATGACATCATCATCTTTGGAAAGACGTTCAAAGAGACACTCGAGAATCTAGAGACAGTCTTCGACCGGCTGAGAGCAGCAAACCTAAAATTAAAGCCAGCAAAATGCCAAGTATTTCGGACGACAGTTAAATACCTAGGGCATATAGTGACGGGAGGAGGATTAGAATGTGACCCGGCCAAGATAGAAGCCGTAGCAACTTGGCCGACACCACGATCAGTGAGGGAGACTCGGAGTTTTCTAGGACTGGCTTCATATTACAGGCGATTCATAACTGGATTTTCTACTATAGCAGCGCCTCTATCAGAGTTGACGAAAAAGGGAGTTAAATTTAGATGGGGGGAGGACGAGGAAAGAGCGTTCGGCCAACTCAAGCGATCGCTGACCTCGGCGCCAATATTAGCTTACCCGACGTCCGAGGACAAGTTCATACTGGATACAGATGCAAGCAATACAGGCTTAGGAGCTGTGTTGTCGCAGGTGCAGAATGGCAAGGAAAATGTTGTAGCATACGCCAGCCGGACGCTGAACAGCTCGCAGGCGAGATACTGTACAACCAAGAAAGAATTGTTAGCAGTAGTGGTATTTATCAAGCAGTACCACCATTATTTGTGGGGAAGACCATTTAAGATAAGAACCGATCATGCATCGTTGACTTGGTTGGTCAATTTCAAGAACCCGGAGGGGATGGTAGCGCGATGGATAGCATTATTAGATACGTACGACTTTGGGATTAAGCACCGGAGAGGACAGCATCACCAGAATGCGGATGCGTTATCACGTAAGACAGTAGGGAAATGCCCGAACGAGAACTACCCAGATCGCAGGCATGGAATGATGGGAGCGGATGCCCGACCAGCGATGGAGATGCACTCAGAGGAAGAGGAAACGCACGTTCAGGAGGAAGAAGACGAAGAAAGTAGTAGCGATGAACCAACCCAGCTGCAGTAGGGGACGAGAAGATTCTACATGGAGATATGAACCACCCAGTCGTAATGGGAGGAGAAACGGTTCTTTATGCGAGGATAAGGAGCAGCATGGGCAGGTGTTAGTAGTGACCGAGGGAGAGCGAGAGGATCACAGAGAGAATCCCGAGGATCAAGGGGACGGCCAGGATGTATGGAACCCGGAAAATATTAGGAAATTACAGGATAAGGACCCTGTAATTGTTTTCTTCAAGGAACGAAAAGAAGCGGCGTTGGACAGACTTAAGTTTGCAGAGATTGCAGGAATGGGATCGGAGGCAAAGGCGTACTGGGGACAGTGGAATCAGTTAGAGGTGCAGGAAGGTAAATTGTATAGACGATGGGAGACGCCGGTCACGCCGACTCATCCCATACTTCAGTTGGTGATACCTAAAGAATTACAAAGAGAAATATTTCAGCAACTACATTACCATCGTACAGCAGGACACCAAGGAGAGAAACGGAGTAGATCCAGCATACAGCAACGGTTCTACTGGCCAAACTACACGAAGGATATCGAGAGATGGTGCCAGTACTGCACTGTCTGTGCTCGGAGGCAACCTGGAAAAGGGTTGAAAAGGGGAAAGGTTAAAACAGTTGGTAGGAGCGAGTTGAAGAAGAGAGACCGTAAACTACCACAGAGGATGGATTTGTAGGGAAGAGGCCGTAATTTTATTTGTTTTGGTTTTGTTTAGGTGGACAGGACGTCATCGACTCATCATTTAGGGATTTTTATTACAGGACATATTTATATCGTTTGTAAGATTTAATATAGTAGATATATGTATATAAAACAGAAGTTCCAGTTCACGGACACGTTGGAAGAGTAGAATCGGGAGACAAAGGCGTATCCGAGGGCGGATACTGAAAGTAGTTGGGGGGAGTTGTGGAGATTTCGGGGGTGTATAACTTACAGGAGTAGTAGACTAGATCAGGATGGATAGACCGAACTCACCCTATAGAGAGAATGACCATATATATAGACTAAAGGCAGGATAAAATATAGACAGCATGTAAATGCTGACACCTGGGCGCGGCCATCTTTTACTGCTGGTGCTGCCGCCTGTCGGGCGAGAACAAGGAATAGTTACTTAGGCAGGGGTTACGCAATAATCCGTGCCAGCCACGGGCGGGTTGCGACATCAGAATGAGTCATCACGGTACGGCCAGGTACGGATTGCACAACCGAGTGAAACAGCCGTATGGGGGGGGGTGTTGCCAGCTAGTATATAAGGGAAACGGGACAGAGCAGGAGGCAGTTATTTTCAGGTCTAGGAAGAAGAAGAAGAAGAAGAAGAAGAAGGAGAAGGAGAGGAAGCAGCCGAGAACGAGGCGAAAGAGGAAGAGGCAGTTAGGTACAGGTCTAGGAAAAAGAGGAAGAGGAAGAAGAAGAAGGAGAGAAAGCAGCCGAGGACGAAGAGAAAGAGGGAGAGTTATTTTTCAGGTATAGGTTAGGTAGGAAAACGGGAAGAGAAAGGAGAGGAGGAAGAGAGGGAGCGAGAAAGCGTCAGAGCTAGCGGATAGAAGCACAGGTTTTTCAGGTAGGTGTAAACCAGAGCCGAACGGGAGAGGGGAATAAAACGAGCGCAGCGAAGAACGGCATTCTGGTAGTGTACACTAGTAACACGCAATAAAAGCTATATAACCGTACCGTTAACCGAATCTCACCGCGTGTTCTGTTTAACTGGTGCTATCTGTTATCTGCTACGTGACATCACCGTCCTGCCTTATACACCGGCAGGACCGGACACTGAATCCCACTACTGGACACGCGTTACGAAATAACGTCTGTCGAACTGTAGTCGGCCACCCCTAGGGCCACTACACTAGTCCTTAGGGTGCAACTAGTAACGGTTTAAGGATAGAGAACAGATCCCAATAATGGTTAGGGTTAGGGTTAGGATTAGGGTTAGGGTTAGGATTAGGGTTAGGGTTAGGGTTAGGCACATTGGTTTTATTGGGACCCATGTTCTCTATCCTTGGGCCCTAGTAACTACTAGTACTAGTTACTAGTACTACTACTAGTACTATAGTACTAGTACTAGTTACTACTACTAGTAGTAGTAGTAGTACTAGTACTAGTTACTAGTAGTAGTAGTAGTAGTAGTAGTACTAGTACTAGTACTACTGCTACCTACCGCTAAGTACTAGTACTACTACTAGTACTAGTACTCGCAGTATAGTAGTACCGGTACCATTTAAAAATGTGACGTGAAGGTAGCCAGATTGATCGTCATATTTCTCATGAAACGAATTTCTAAAAACAACGAATTCACAGCTCAATGTAATCTTAAATAAGTATATTTTGTATAATGTGCTTTGAAACGGTGTTTTTGTGAAGGTATTCACGAAAAAATCGCAATATTTGTTCACGTTTTTGACTTACGTGAAAGCTGTCGTGTTGGCGTGAAATCCCCCCCACCCGCGCAGCTCTCGAGGACGCGAGAAAACACCCGCAAAGTGATGACGTCAACACAGAAACTCTTGTCGATTCGCGTTCGCGTACACGTAATACGCCGAGCCGAACCTCTCTATTATGATGCGGTTCCGGTCGCATCGCGCCTACTCCCTAATAATCTGAGAGTAGCGGCAAACATCGGTGTGCACGCGCGTGACAGCAGCTAGCTACTGGTTTTGCGCGGCTCTACCGCGTGCAAACACACAGCGGTGTGGGCAAGGATTATGTTATAATACACGATAACATCTGCATGCTTACGTCATGCATCGATGAAATTAGACAGAAATCTGTATTCACATATATAAAGCTTATAAAGACTAATAACGTTTGAAGTCTGATTCTTAGACACTTAACATGCATCATCACTGATACCTTGATTGCCAGCTAACGTCACGCGTGTTCATATCAGGTAGCTGAAAACTAAGAATATGCCGAGTTCTATCGCGACGATTGATATCTCACTAGCTTGATGCAGTCAGTTTGGCGTCATCTCCTTCCTATGTGATAACTCACAATTTAGTGCTGCGCGCGCTCTCTCCCTCGCTCTCCCTCCCTCCCTCCACCTCTCTCTATCTTTCTCTCGCCCTCTTTATCGGCGGAAAAGTCGGAAAAGTCGGAAGCCTAACCTCACCGCCCCTCCCCTCTCTCTTTGTCTGCCAAAGTGCGCAAAATAGAAGGAATAATAAAAACTATGTGTTTTACTCCAGGTTTTCAATAGCTCACAATGTATTATAATGTGTATTTGAGCGTTGTAGGTTTTGCACGCCATCGATGCCACATATTTACATGCGAGTGAAGTCTCCGCCTGGAACTGTTTACGAACCCGTTGCACGACCATGCATGAAAACGTCTAAACAGTATTTCGCTTTTTGATTAGTCCGCTACAACATCAAATTCCATCACATTAAACATTAGCTCCGAATTAACAAGGAGCTAAATATAACTAATTATATTTATTTATATTATTTATATTTAGCTGTTATATTTAGCTCCTTGCGAATTAAAGGGATAGTTTACTCTAGGTTCTAGGGTTATTTTCAGTTAATTTAGGTTAAAATTACGCTACATAAAAAGTTTCAATGTTCAATCACCATTAGAAATATTATTAAAAAATGTTTTAAAACTAACGACTACAGTTTTATTACAATGACAGTGGCACCACTCAAAGCGCACGATCTGGTAAGTTGCGCAAAACCACTTTCCAGCCAAGGGCTACAGACTGAGGGTGTTTCTTATTTATTAATTTAAAAGCAAAAGGATTGTAATATCTTATAAACGACATATAATTTCAGTTATATTATGGATAAATTTGTCGTAAAATGAACATCGTTCGGTTAAATAACATTTAGGTATGAATATAATTGCACCTTTGTGATTAGCCCTCGGTCTGTAACGTGCAAAATAAATTGGCAAATACGCAACTTTTCAGGGTGGCAGCACGGTCGCGGGTGTTATGGCGCCGTTCAAATTCCGTAGCGTTGATGTGTAATTAATTATAACAATCAAATTAGGTATCTGGTAACAAATACATGTGGGTATAGACGATTTGTTATACGGTAAATACAGTTATATGCAGTAAAATCCTAGAGTCTACTATCCCTTAAAGTATTTGTGTACCTCATTTCGGGCCGAGTTCATTAATTTTTATGGCATTTGGTGGAATTTTTTTTACATTTCAGCTCCGGACTGCTTCTTTCGGTGCTTTCCGGTAGAATTCGATGTTCTCATAGCGCCTTTCGGTGTTTATTAGGTGCCTTACGGTGCCTTTCGGTAATTAGACGGACCCGTAACCACACATATATTTTGATTTGGCCTTATGAGCATATTTATATATGAGTATGCATAATATTTACAGTAATAATACTGTCATAATAATGATGCTATGTCTATATAATGTAATAGTAATAATGTCTGTAACAATAATACTGTCAGTATAACAGTAACTTGAGTAGGACTACAGAT
The DNA here is from genome assembly GCF_000485595.1 of Priapulus caudatus. Taxonomy (NCBI): domain Eukaryota; kingdom Metazoa; phylum Priapulida; class Priapulimorpha; order Priapulimorphida; family Priapulidae; genus Priapulus; species Priapulus caudatus. The sequence goes on from NW_014577720.1 coordinate 19,424, forward strand.
AGATACAATAATGTAACCCAAACCCAAGAGCATAGGGTTACAAAGCCTCCCTATCCTTTTGTGCGGAGGAAAGCCCGAGTGAATCACTCGGGCCGGTTTGCTGGTGCGTTTTCAGAGACTAGAACTTCCAAACTGGGTTTATTCTCAACACGAACCTTTCTCCGCTATCTGGGAACTTACTATGTATCGCAATACTCTCTAAAATTCGAAGTGACGAGCGGCGAATATTCTGAGCGCCATTTCTGTTGACCTGTGACGTACGCATTTCCCAATGCGCATAGCGATCG
>NW_014577720.1:21982-50208 GCF_000485595.1 Priapulus caudatus
CAGAGCCGCATATATCGCACGCGTACGGTTCTCTCTCCGTGTGCGTCTGGCGCGCGTGTCTCTTGAGACTCGGCCGGCTGCGAACACCGTGTACTCACATACATCGCACGCGTACGTTTCTCTCCGTGTGCGTTCGCATGTGAGTCTTCAGGCTTCTGTAGTGGGCGCAAGTCCTGTACCCGCACGCGTCACACGCGTAAGGTTTCTCGCCCGTGTGCGTGAGAAAGTGCTTCTTGAGGTTCCTGGAGCAGGTGTAGGCGGAGCGCGTATGTCGCACGTGTACGGTTTTTCTCCCGCTGTGCGTGGCGCGCGTGGCTCTGGAGATTCGCCAGCCGAGAACTCCTGTACTCGCACACGTCAACACGCATACGGTTTCTGGGCGCGTGTGCGTGAGAAAGTGCTTCTTGAAGTCGCTGGAGGTAGTGTAGGCGGAGCCGCATATGTCGCGCGCGTACGGTTTCTCTCCCGTGTGCGTGCGCGCGTGGATCTGGAGACTCGCCAGCTGAGAACTCCTGTACTCGCATACATCGCACGCGTACGGTTTCTCTCCCGTGTGCGTGCGCACGTGCTCCTTCAACTGCTGACTCTGGGAGCATCGGTACCCGCACGTGTCACACACGTACGGTTTCAGAGAAGAAGAGGCAGAAGGTTCCATCGAGCGGGCGGTGATCGAGATCACTCACTTTCCTCCTCGATGCAGTTTCCTCTCTTACTTTCCTCCCTGATGCAAGTTCCTCTCTCGGTCGTCCTGCGGACAGAAAATATAGACCCCGGATAACTTCCCCTGCCTCATAAAGAGATGAAGTCAGATTCATTTGCTATGGGCATAACCTCAACCTAACCCCGCCCACTTTCGTTCTCAACAGATCTAAACGAATTAGGCAATTTCTCATTCTGCTTGAAAAATAATTAAACTAGTAGAAATCCGTGGATCTGTGGGAAAATTCTCATGTATGTATAGGCAATTGTTGTTGGAAGAGAGGCATCCGTAAAAACACTGCTACGTAATAACGCTAAACAAATCCGACAATAAAACACACACGAAACACATACAGACTGGTAGTGATGTCCCGGTGATCGATTATAATCGAAAGTCAATGTATTATTATGCAAAATAATAATCGATTATCAAAAAAATTGTTTTATTTTTTTCAATTTAATGAAATTTGCACAAATTCACGAAATGACACGTATTTCATTTTGTGTATTTATTTTGGTTTACTTTACAGCTTCGAGACAGTAAATCTAAGCTATACAAAACATAAGCATTTACAATAGTGTTTACATAGTTTTAAATATTGTAGGCTATTATAAACAAGAGCCGCAGAGCGTCTGGGCTCATCTGAGGTCTGTTGCTTACAGTTATAAACGTAACATTTAAGTGTGCGTAGTGACACTTTTGTTAGGCGCAGATATGCCAATACGCCAGTTGCGTACACATCATTTCAGTAACCTTCTGCATTCGCCATACCTCCCAAATCCCATTGGTTGATACAAATCGCGTGCCTGAAACTCCTGTTTTATGGTGCATTGTGACCCTAACCTTAACCCTAACCCTATTTTTTTTTTAATTAATTGTTGTAAAAATTATTTGTTGTTATAAAATTGTGGTAAATAAATCACGTAAATATTTTCCTTAATTGGAAAGAAATAGTTAAATGGATAAAGATAGAAAAATACAGAAAACAGGTAAATAATTAAAAAATCTGATGGGATTCGATCCAGGACCTTTGAGCCGTAATCCTGTGCTGTAGCCGTTTGGCTATCGAAGAATATTGGGTTTCCAGATTATGGATGTGCTATGAATATCAGAACACTGTACTCATTGAGGCAGTTCAGGAATCCATGTTTAACCCTCCTCTTGAGGGTCAAAAGGTTATCAGACACTTACTCTTCACACGTCAGTGAAAGCACATTTCATCGTCCTTTCAATTAAAGCCATAAAAATGGTAGGTCACCACCGCTGAAACAAAAAAGTTTTCAATCGCTACGTCAGACCATGTCCTCAGAAAATGTCTAAAAATCTGCCCTGTGCCCCATTGACCTTTGACCTGTGACCTCCAATTTCGGCAGTGATGGCTTTTCTACCATGATGCTATACACCGACTATCAAGAGCCTAGTCGACAGCCGTTTTAGATTGGTGCGCAATTCTGCTTTCCTCCTATACCTTAAGTTAAGGAGGAATGTTCCCCCTTCTTTTAGACCTTTTGACCTTTGACATTTGACCCCAGCTTCGACATCCCGACTCGTTTTCGGATCCCCCCCCTACGTCCCGGCTTTCGAATCCGTACGTCGAGCCGTTTAGATTTGTGCCCAACTGTTGACGGACGGAGCACGCCGGACGCACGCTCATGCGATTCTACAAGCTGCATCTGACTACGTCAGATGAGCTAAAAAATACTGTAATGTATGATACAATCGACCTCGCCTAAGTCGAAATCCAACAGATGGAGGAAAAGCTTCGACTTATGCGGATTTCCACTTCTGTGGAAGTCAAATTTTTTTCGAACTTAAAGTAACTGCCATGGTTCTAGTGCATCGTTGTGGTCGCGTGTACAATGTATTTGTGTTGTCTGTCTTGAGCTTTATTTTTAAGGGGCGCGATTCGCGCTCGCGCTCCACCGCGCACCACATAAATTGTGCCATGGTGCGCGCATCATCGCGCTCATAAAAAGTGGTTGAAATCGCGCACCAAATGTCTGTGATTATGTTGAAATAGCGCTCCATTTTACAGGGGATGAGAATCTTCCGCGGATCCGCGGAAATCGCGGATTTCACAGTCTCAGGGTCGATTTTGTGTAAAGCGTCTAAATCCGTTGAAGAGAAATTTTAGGGGGTTAGAAATGTACAAATTTTCATTTTACAGTCCAACAGCCTACTAACAGTACCTTTATTTAATACCATTGTAATATTAGTTTCGCTTTACAATATAGACACGGCCTTAGTTCACTGTTTTGAGATTGTCAGACGTTGGCCAGTGTGTGCGTTTATTTGACGCTGCAAGGTGTGTGTGGTTGTGTATGCGCGCGTGCTACGCAGGCCGTATATATAGTACGCGATCGATCGATCGTGTACATCAAAAGCCGCCGCGTCACGCGTGTCTTGAGGCTAGTTTTCCCTGTCCACAGAGTTGCAATGGATCGCGAGCCCTGACTGGAGTATCTATTCTAGCCCAACGCATTGTTTCAGTAGCACATGAGAATTGCAGTTTCATACACCTCTCGTCGATCTTAAAACATGGCAGACCTTTTAGGCGTGTGATTTTTAGTGGAGCTCTCCATCATGCTCTTTAAGGGTGTGATTTTTTAATGGGCTCTCCATCATGCCTCTTAAGGTGTGATTATGGAGCGTGAAAAGTCCCCTCATGGTGTTCTAGGGGGAGTCATTAGTAGTCCTCTTGTACTTTTCAAATCTGAAAGCCTCAGTTTTCGCCTGTGTGAATGCGCTTGTGTTCCTTGAGTTGAGTCATACTAGAGCATCTATAATCACACGTATTCACACACATAGGGTTTCTCTCCTGTGTGAGTCGCAATGTGTGTCTTAAAGATTGGATAGTTGAGCGCACCTGTAGTCACATGTGTCACATGCATAAGGCTTTTCGCCTGTGTGAATGCGCTTGGGTTCCTTGAGGTGAGCCATACTAGAGGATCTATAATCACACGTATCACATGCAAAGGGTTTCTCTCCTGTGTGAGTTCCTTGTGTGTCTTAAGATTGGATAGTTGAACGCACCTGTAGTCACATGTGTCACATGCATAAGGCTTTTCGCCTGTATGCCTGCGCTTGTGTCTCTTGAGATTATTGGATGACGTACATTTGTACTCGCTTTGTCACATGCATAGGGCTTTTCTCCTGAGTGAGTTCGAAAGTGCACCTTCATATGACTCAAGTGAGAATATGAATATGAACAAATGTCACACACGTAGGGTTTCTCTCCTGTATGAGTGCGTTTGTTAGCTTGAGTTTAGCCACTTCAGAGCATCTGTAGTCACACGTATCACCTGCCTATGGGCTTCTCTCCTGTGTTGAGTCGTATGTGTGTCTTAAGACTGGATAGGTGACGGACTGTAGTCACATGTATCACACGCAGTAGGCGTCTCTCCTGTGTGAATTCGCTTGTGTGTCTTAAGATTGGATAGTTGAGTGCACCTGTAGTCACATGTGTCACACTTGTAGGGTTTCACTCCTGGGTGAGTTCGCTTGTGTGCCTGAAGAGCAGAGGATGACGTACATTTGTACTCGCATTTGTCACATGCATAGGGCTTTTCACCCAAGTGAGTTCGAAAGTGCTCCTTCAGACGACTCAAGTGAGAATATGAATATGAACAAATATCACACACATACGGTTTCTCGCCTGCATGAGTGCGTTTGTGTCGCTTGAGGCAAGACATTTGAAAGCAGCTATAATCACACGTATCACACGCATAGGGTTTCTCTCTCGTGTGAGAACGCATGTGTGTCTTAAGACTGGATAGCTGAGCGCACCTGTAGTCACATGTGTCACATGCATATGGCTTTTCGCCTGTGTGAGTTTGAAAGTGCACTTTCATACAACTTAATTTAGAACATGAATATAAACAAATATCACACGCATAGGGTGTCTCTCCTGTGTGAATGAGCATGTGGGTCTGCAGATGCTTCTCTAGTGCGAATCTGTGTCCACATGTATCACACGCGTATGGTTTCTCTCCTCCTGCAGACAGCACATCTAAGTGGGAAGACTCCATCACACGGGTGGGAGGCTAAGCAGTTTCTTCCCCCACGCAGGTTCTCCCGTCTGTCGTTCGACTTCCTGCGGGGAAAAAAATCAACATCAATCACCAACTTCCTTCAGCTTCAGACATTCTTACTGTGAACACGGTTGTCTATATCAATACGATGGAGATTTGCTATGATTTGGACCATCTCCTAAGAATATTAGTTCATTAATCCACATGAGCACGCCAACATCAACTGCCCACCTATGCAAGCTGACATTTCCTACAAGTATTATGGTGATAATCGACCTCAGTCGTTGGGCACCGTGACACCTATGTCCTATTGGAGTCCCGCTGGCACTGATGGGGTTTTGGGGGAAATATGGCCTTGAATTTCGTTTAGGAATATGCTATAAAACTAGAAATGGCAGTTGTCGCCAACTACATGTATCCCCCGTGATCTAGTATGAATGAAATATCTCCGTAAGGATGTACAAGTTAGGTAAAGTGAAATAAGTCACAAAGACAAAGGTTTGTTACACAGCTCATCTGCCTCAGATGTGTAAGTATACCAAGTCTGGTTGCGCTACGTCAATTAAGGGCCGAGTTATAAAGTGGAAAAAAACAAAACAATTTCAAGGTCAAGGTCAAATAAAGGTTGCAGTGACCTGGTTTGGTATGCGACACACCTTCCCCCAAAGATGTGCAAGTATACAAAGTTTGCTCGCGCTAGGTCAATTAGGGGGCCGAGTTATAGAACGGAAGGAAAATATGATCAAGGTCAACGTCAAGGTCAAATAAAGGTCGCAGTGACCTGGTTTTGGTATGCGACACACCTTCTCCCCAAGGTGTGTAAGTATACCAAGTTTTGTCATGCTAGGTCAATTAAGGGTGGAGTTATAGAGTGGAAGGGAAAGTCCCTGCGGCAGCGGTGGCTGGACAGACATGAAACCATAGTATCCCCGCCGACTTCATCGCGGGGGATACAGTAACGCATTTTCATGGATTCTAGGTGCCAATAAACTGCTACAGAACATTTTATTTCATACGTGATCTTGTAAATACGAAAACAAAATATGTCATATTTCAATTAGTGTTTTGAAACAGATGTACGATTAACATGTAACATTGTTTAAATAAACGTTGTTAAAATTATCGCCCATCAACATTTACAAGGGACCGTGGCAACGTACAGTCTTCGTCAGTAATTGTAAAATCAGTGAATATCAGATACAGAGAGCAAATTAAATTTTTGATGTCGTTGTTGACGATATGACCGCATTGCAGAGCTATCAATTGTATTAACTTTGCCTTCTTCTTCGGCACAGTTCCTTCGAAGTTGTGAAACTATATTTCCACAACGGGTGAGGCCATTTGTATTGTCGTGCGCGCCATCTAACGAGCGCTATAATAAACAATTCGAACGGCGCATTAGCGGGGACGTCATAGATAGAAGATATAACAAGATATAACAGTTTTATTTATCGCTTTTAATATTCATAGATATATAACCCATATGATATTATATTTCTTATCCCATTGCAGTTATCCAAACTCTGATAAGAGGTCTCCTATTTTGATGACTGCATTGCCAACAATTAAGTGTGCTTATCATACTTCTATCCACAGGCACTTGAGGCGTCTCAATAACAAAAATAATGCTAAATAAACACGAAATGTATTTACTACCAAAGTCTTAATGTTTCTCTCCTCTCTTTCGCCTATTATTGCCGATAATTTCCTGTAAATGCCGTTAAAATGCTCCTCTGCAACACATGAGAACACCGCACGCACGCCGCTGTGCACAAACAACAAGAAGTTAAAGAACTGACTAATTGACTTATTGAGAAAGTTTATAAAAATTAAAAACGCATACATTTAATTTTAAATATTACTCGAAAAATTACAAGATATCAAAGAAAGTGAAATTTGCACGATTGGGGAGCAAATAGCGCGTAGACTCATTAAATAAACTTCTTCGGCCTTCCACAGGGTGCAAATTAAGACTGAAACAGTAGCCATTGATGGTGTAGAATATGATAGTATTATATTATTATGCTTATTGCAAAAGAATATTACATCACTACAGATTATTCTTATTAGATGTACACATTGATTTATGAGATTTTGAAGACAGCAATAATAAGCAAACTGGGCGCTGCCATGGCACCGTGCGACTTGTGCTGCTCCCTGGCAAAGTTACGCTTTGGCAATTTTATATTTGTGCAGAACACAGCAAGAGGGCGCTGTCGACAGTACCACGCAGCAGCGCGACCGCCAGGAGATGCCACTACCTACAAATGCGACGAACTGATGCGGATCGGAAAACAAAACAAAATAGAACCAAACTCGACCGGCATAGAGAGTGCTAGAGCAGCTGGGAAAACTGTTACAGGGGCTGGGGTTGAATGACATCCACAACTACACTCACGTTCTCACTGGTAAGCAGGAGTAGAGAGGAAGGGAGGGAGTGCGGGAGCGAGGAAGGGAGGGAGAGAGGGAGAGAGAGAGAGACAGAGGGAGAGGGAGAGAGAGAGAGGAGAGGGAGAGGAGGAGAGGAAAGGGAGAGCTGTTAGAGGGGCTGGTGGTGAATGACATCCACCACTACACTCCCGTGCTCACTGGTAAGCAGGAGTAGAGAGGAAGGGAGTGAGCGCGGAAGGGAGGAACGGAGGAAGGGAGGGAAGGAGGGAGAGCGAGAGAGGGAGAGGAGAGGAAAAGGAGGGGGAGAACTGTTTGAGGGGCTTCCAGGATTTTCTCTCTTGTATGAGCATGAACGTCTCTGGCGTCTACTGGAGAGAGTGCATCCGTAATCCGTATCCACATGTTTAACGTCTGACGAATTAGCTGTTTAACCCAAAGACCCGTCCATCACATCACTCCCGATTGCTTGTACATGAGCTTTCTTCAGTGCGACTGCGTGCGCTTGTGTTTCGAGAGCTCGCTCGAGGATACGAACCTGAAAGATCAAATATCACACGCCTAAGGTTTCTCGCCCGTGTGCGTGAGAAAGTGCTTCTTGAGGGTCCTGGAGCAGGTGTAGGCAGAGCCGCATATATCGCACGCGTACGGTTTCTCTCCCGTGTGCGTGCGCGCGTGTCTCTTGAGACTCGCCGGCTGCGAACACCTGTACTCACATACATCGCACGCGTACGGTTTCTCTCTCGTGTGCGTTCGCATGTGAGTCTTCAGGCTTCTGTAGTGGGCGCAAGTCCTGTACCCGCACGCGTCACACGCGTAAGGTTTCTCGCCCGTGTGCGTGAGAAAGTGCTTCTTGAGGTTCCTGGAGCAGGTGTAGGCGGAGCCGCGTATGTCGCACGTGTACGGTTTTTCTCCCGCGTGCGTGCGCGCGTGGCTCTGGAGATTCGCCAGCCGAGAACTCCTGTACTCGCACACGTCACACGCATACGGTTTCTGGCGCGTGTGCGTGAGAAAGTGCTTCTTGAAGTCGCTGGAGGTAGTGTAGGCGGAGCCGCATATGTCGCGCGCGTACGGTTTCTCTCCCGTGTGCGTGCGCGCGTGGATCTGGAGACTCGCCAGCTGAGAACTCCTGCTAACTTCGCATACATCGCACGCGTACGGTTTTCTCCCGTGTCGCGTGCGCACGTGCTCCTTCAACTGCTGACTCTGGGAGCATCGGTACCCGCACGTGTCACACACGTACGGTTTCAGAGAAGGAAGAGGAGAAGGTTCCATCGAGCGGGCGGTGATCGAGATCACTCACTTTCCTCCTCGATGCAGTTTCCTCTCTTACTTTCCTCCCTGATGCAAGTTCCTCTCTCGGTCGTCCTGCGGACAGAAATATATGACCCCGGATAACTTCCCCTGCCTCATAAAGAGATGAAGTCAGATTCATTTGCTATGGGCATAACCTCAACCTAACCCCCGCCCACTTCGTTCTCAACAGATCTAAACGAATTAGGCAATTTCTCATTCTGCTTGAAAAAATAATTAAACTAGTAGAAATCCGTGGATCTGTGGAAAATTCTCATGTATGTATAGGCAATTGTTGTTGGAAGAGAGGCATCCGTAAAAACACTGCTACGTAATAACGCTAAACAAATCCGACAATAAAACACACACGAAACACATACAGACTGGTAGTGATGTCCCGGTGATCGATTATAATCGAAAGTCAATGTATTATTATGCAAAATAATAATCGATTATCAAAAAAAATTGTTATTTTTTTCAATTTAATGAAATTTGCACAAATTCACGAAATGACACGTTATTTCATTTTTGTGTATTTATTTTGGTTACTTTACAGCTTCGAGACAGTAAATCTAAGCTATACAAAACATAAGCATTTACAATAGTGTTACATAGGTTTTAGAATATTGTAGGCCTATTATAAACAAGAGCCGCAGAGCGTCTGGGCTCATCTGAGGTCTGTTGCTACAGTTATAAACGTAACATTTAAGTCGTGCGTAGTGACACTTTTGTTAGGCGCAGAATATGCAGAATACGCAGTGCGTACACATCATTTCAGTAACCTTCTGCATTCTGCATACCTCCCAAATCCCATTGGTTGATACAAATCGCGTGCCTGAAACTCCTGTTTTATGGTGCATTGTGACCCTAACCTTAACCCTAACCCTATTTATTTTTTTTTAATAATTGTTGTAAAAATTATTTTGTGTTATGAAATTGTTGTAAATAAATCATGTAAATATTTTCCTTAATTGGAAAGAAATAGTTAAATGGATAAAAGATAGAAAAATACAGAAAACAGGTAAATAATAAAAAATCTGAGGGATTCGATTCAAGGACCTTTGAGCGTATCCTGTGCCTGTAGCCGTTTGCGCTATCGAGAATTATATGGCGTTTCCAGATTATGGATGTGCTATGAATATCAGAACACTGTGACATCATGAGGCAGTTCAGGAATTCCATGTTTAACCCTCCTCTTGAGCGTCAAAAGGTATCAGACACTTACTCTTCACACGTGTCAGTGGAAAGCCACATTTCATGGTCCTTTCAATAAAGCCATAAAAATGGTAGTCGTCACCACCGCTGAAACAAAAAAGTTTTTCAATCGCTACGTCAGACCATGTCCTCAGAAAATGTCTAAAATCTGCCCTGTGCCCCATTGACCTTGACCTGTGACCTCCAATTTCGGCAGTGATGGTTTTCCTACCATTGATGCTATTACACCGACTATCCAAGAGCCTAGTCGACCGTTTAGATTTTGTGCCGCAATTCTGCATTTCCTCCCTATACCTTAAGTTAAGGAGGGAATGTTCCCCCTTCTTTTAGACCTCTTGACCTTTGACATTTGACCCCAGCTATCGACATCCCGACTCGGTTTTCGGATTCCCCCCCCCCTACGTCCCGGCTTTCGAATCCGTACGTCGAGCCGTTTAGATTTGTGCCCAACTGTTGACGGACGGACGGACGGCCGGACGCACGCTCATGCGATTCTACAAGCTGCATCTGACTACGTCAGATGAGCTAAAAAATACTGTAATGTATGATACAATCGACCTCGCCTAAGTCGAATCCAACAGGACTGGAGGAAAAGCTTCGACTTATGCGGATTTCCACTTCTGTGGAAGTCAAATTTTTTTCGACTTAAAGTAACTGCATGGTTCTAGTGCATCGTTGTGGTCGCGTGTACATGTATTGTGTTGTCTGTCTTAGACAGGCTTTCATTTTTAAGGGGCGCGATCGCGCTCGCGCTCCACGCGCCCACCATAAATTGTGGCCATGGTGCGCGCATCATTCGCGCCTCATAAAAGTGGTTGAAATCGCGCACCAAATGTCTGTGTATTATGGTTGAAATAGCGCTCCATTTTACAGGGATGAGAATCTTCGCGGATCGCGGAAATCCGCGGATTTCACAGTCCCAGGGTCGATTTTGTGAAAACGTCTAAATCCGTGAGAGAAAATTTTAGGGGGGCTTAGGAATGTACAAATTTCATTTTACAGTCCAACAGCTACTAACAGTACCGTTTATTTAATACCATTGTAATATAGTTTGCTTTACAATATTAGACACGGCTTAGTTCACTGTTTGAGATTTGTCAGACGTTGGGCCAGTAGTTGTGCGTTTATTTGCGACGCTGCAAGTGTGTGTGTTGTTGTGTATTGCGCGCGCTGCTACGCAGGCGTATATATAGTACGCGATCGATCGATTCGTGTACATCAAAAAGCCGCCGCGTCACGCGCGTGGTCTTGAGGCTAGTTTTCCCTGTCCACAGAGTTGCAATGGATCGCGGAGCCCTGACTGGAGTATCTATTCTAGCCCAACTCTTGTTCAGTAGCCAATGAGAATGCAGTTTCATACACCCTTCGTCGTATCTTAAAACAATGGCAGCTTTTAAGGGTGTGATTTTTAGTGGAGCTCTCCATCATGCCTCATTAGGGTGTGATTTTTTAATGGAGCTCTCCATCATGCCTCTTAAGGTGTGTGATTATGGAGCGTGAAAAGTCCCCCTATGGTGTTCTAGGGGAGTCATTAGTTAGTCCTTCTTGTACTTTTCAAATCTGAAAGCCTCAGTTTTGCCTGTGTTGAATGCGCTTGTGTTCCTGAGCTTGGTCCATACTAGAGCATCTATAATCACACGTATCACACACATAGGGTTTCTCTCTCCTGTGTGAGTTCGCATGTGTGTCTTAAAGATTGGATAGTTGAGCGCACCTGTAGTCACATGTGTCACAGGCATAAGGCTTTTCGCCTGCCTTGTGAATGCGCATTGTGTTCCTTGAGGTGAGCCATACTAGAGCATCTATAATCACACGTATCACATGCAAAGGGTTTCTCTCCTGTGTGAGTTCCCTTGTGTGTCTTAAGATTGGATAGATTGTAACGCACCTGTAGTCACATGTGTTCACAGCATAACGCTTTTCGCCTGCTATGCCTGCGCTTGTGTCTCTTGAGATTATTGGATGACGTACATTTGTACTCGCATTTGTCACATGCATAGGGCTTTTCTCTCTGAGTGAGTTCGAAAGTGCACCTTCATATACTCAAGTGAGAATATGAATATGAACAAATGTCACACACGTAGGGTTTTTTCTTCCTGTTATGAGTGCGTTTGTGTAGCTTGAGTTTAGCACTTCAGAGCATCTGTAGTCACACGTATCACATGCATAGGGCTTCTCTCTGTGTTGATTCGTATGTGTGTCTTAAGACTGGATAGGTGACGGCACCTGTAGTCACATGTATCACACGCATAGGCGTTTCTCTCCTGTGTGAATTCGCTTGTGTGTCTTAAGATTGGATAGTTGAGCTGCACCTGTAGTCACATGTGTCACACTTGTAGGGTTTCACTCCTGGGGTGAGTTCGCTTGTGTGCCTGAAGAGCAGAGGATGGACGTACATTTGTACTCGCATTTGTCACATGCATAGGGCTTTCACCCAAACGTGAGTTCGAAAGTGCTCCTTCAGACGACTCAAGTGAGAATATGAATATGAACAAATATCACACACATACGGTTTCTCGCCTGCATGAGTGCGTTTGTGTCGCTTTGAGGCAAGACATTTTGAAAGCAGCTATAATCACACGTATCACACGCATAGGTTATCTCTCTCGTGTGAGGAACGCATGTGTGTCTTAAGGACTGGGATTAGCTCGAGGCGACCTGTAGTCACATGTGTCACATGCATATGGCTTTTGCCGCTGTGTGAGTTTGAAAGTGCACTTTCATACAAACTTAATTTTAGAACATGAATAATAAACAAATATCACACGCATAGGGTGTCTCTCCTGTGTGAATGAGCTATAGTGGGTCTGCAGATGCTTCTCTAGTGCGAATCTGTGCCACATGTATCACACGCGTATGGGTTCTCTTCTCTTCCTGCAGACAGCACATCTAAGTGGGAAGACTCCATCACCCCACGGGTAGGGAGGCTAAGCAGTTTCTTCCCCCACGCCAGGTTCTCCCGTCTGTCGCTTACGACTTCCTGCGAGGGAAAAAAATCAACATCAATCACCAACTTCCTTCAGCTTCAGACATTCTTACTAGTGAACACGGGTTGCGTTATCATCAATACGATGGAGATTTGCTATGATTTGCGACCATCTCCTAAGAATATTGTTCATTAATCCACATGAGCACGCCAACATCAACTGCCCACCTATGCAAGCTGACATTTCCTACAAGTATTATGGTGATAATCGACCTCAGTCGTTGGGCACGTGACACCTATGTCCTATTGGAGTTCCCTCTGTCGACTGATGGGGTTTTGGGGAAATATGGCTTGAATTTCGCTTTAGGAATATGCATATAAAACTAGAATGGAGTTGTCGCCAAGTACATGTATCCCCGTGATCTAGTATGAATGAAATATCTCGCTAAGGATGTACAAGTTAGGTAAATGAAATAAGTCACAAGACAAAGGGTTTGCTTTACAAGCTCATCTGCCTCAGATGTGTAAGTATACAATGTCTGGTTGCGCTTACGTCAATTAAGGGCCGAGTTATAAAGTGGAAAAAAAAAAAAAACATTCAAAGGTCAAGGTCAAATAAAGGTTGCAGTGACCTGGTTTGGTATGCGACACACTTCCCCAAGATGTGCAAGTATACCAAAGTTTTGCTCGCGCTAGCGTCAATTAGGGGGGCGAGTTATAGAACGGGAAGGAAATATGATCAAGGTCAACGTCAAGGTCACAATAAAGCGGTCGCGCAGTGACCTGGTTTTGGGTATGCGACACACCTGTCTCCCCAAGGTTGTGTAAGTATACCAAGTTTTGTCATGCCTAGGTCAATTAGGGTGGAGTTATAGAGTGGAAAGGGAAGTCTCGCTGGCGAGCGAGTGGCTGGATAGACATGAACCATATTATTCCCGCCGACTCATCGCGTGGCGGATACAGTAACGCCATTTTCATGGATTCTAGGCTGCAATAAAACTTGCTAGCAGGAAACATTTTATTTCATACGTGATCCTTGTTAATACGAAAATCAAAATATGTCATATTCAATTAGTGTTTTGAAACAGATGTTACGATTTAATCATGTAACATTGTTTAAACTAACGTTTCAGTGTGTTAACCAATTATCGCCCATCAAACATTTACATGTCAAGGTCAGGATGTTAATTATTTTCAATCATATGGGAAAAATTGCAAACTTTCATCTTGCGTGGACTTCAATCTCTTAATATTTCTATTGCGCAGTTAAATATAACATGTAGTAATGATATACATGTTAATAATATCAAGAGCAGAAAAGAAGAGAAGAGTACAAGGGTAAAATGCTGAAAAGCCATGTGCAGTATTAGTCGAATTAAATAAACTTGTTCCCGTTTTATTTTGACGATTCTTTGCAGCTATTATTGATCAGCCTGTCCTACGCTTTTGCGTTCATATAAAACAAAGCCGCATGTCGCCTACGATGAGCGCTGATACTGAATAATGAGCGGCGAAAGTCTGGTATTTTCCTGAACACCGACTCGAGATCAGTGTGGAACAGTGCCCGGTGCGTCCGCTCTCGTCGAAGTGCTTAATGCTTCCGCGTCGCCGCTAGTGGCCGCTGACTCATTTACGTCATTTACTTACAGGATTTACGTTGCATAAGCAGACTGAAGATGGGGGGTCATCACTATGGCAATCAATAACAACACGTCATGGAGTAATGGCCCACGTCTATGACTGGAAGAAAGGATAGTAGAAGGAAAAGGAATATAATCAACAAAACTGTCGCTATGGATCAAATAAAGATATTTATAACGCGGTGTAGAAAAAACAGAAGCAAGAGAAACTTGATGGATTTTTATTCGGTGTTATCTTGGCGAATCATGGTTTGAAAAGGAGCACCAATTACGATGGAGCTACACTAAAATTTGTAGACTTTACGAAGTTGTCACCTTCCGGACGGAATTTAGTGGACGACTTATGTAATAAATTTTGCAAGCAATATGAAAACAACACGATGGAAAAGTCTACAAGTACAAGATACGCAACGTTTCTAACTGCATGGTTAACTCTAGTTTCAAAATATCTCGCGGGCGAAAAGTGCGTGAACATCGATTCAACTTGGGGACAGTGCGTAAAAAATTACAATGGCTGTGTTCAATCAACTGACTATCTATCCGGCAAGTGCAATAGTGCAGTGCTACATTCAGTAGCCTATGCTGTGCAGAACACACTGTGCTCCTTCATTATAAGTATGTCTCAATGTACTAGTGGTACTAGCACTAGCAGAAATGTAAACGAAAAAGAAACAGTAAATCTTCACGCAGAGACGGAGTACTCGCTGCTTCGCATAGGAGGTGGCTGCATGGCTAGGCTTATCAACTTTCTACGAGTTCGCAGCCAAGGAAAGTGGAAGAAAAAACTTTATATTTTGAAATGCTGAACTTGGCGAAAATGTGTACTTTGACCAGATCCCAGAAAAAGCTGGCTTCACTACCAACTGGTCTAGTGGCAAGAGACAGAGGTACGCATGAGTGTCAAAACGATGTAGGCTACTTTAGTATTTAATTACTTTACTTGTACAGACTTGACTGAAGATTTTTTTCACTGTACTAGTACAGAATATGCAGAAGTTTTTTTTTGCATATATTTTTTCTTCATGTTGTGTATTCTTACTGTATCAGTCAGAAAATTTTCCACTTTAACTATTAATCAACACTATTGCTTTTATCAGATTTTTTCTCCATAAAAAAACTGTCGTCTGTACATGTATTTGTGTCTGAATTACATGCAATAAAGATTTAATAATAAAAATAAAAATATTAGGGTACATGTGGATTCCGAAGCGCACATTTCTGACATGGCTCCGAACACTGGACAATGTTGTCAGACTTAACGCGAATGAAGATGCATTCAATCAACATGGCAAAGACCTCATTAAGGTAATGATTTTTGCTTAAATTAGTGAAATAATTAACATTATTACAGATGTAAAAAAAAACAATTATAATGTTCTTAATTAGAAAGCATTTGTTGATAACAATTTTTACAATCTCTCACACTAAAAAGCTATACAGCAATGCATACAGTATACCTTTACACAAATTTACTGACTCAATACATTAATTACATTTATTATTCTATACTTAAATGTATTTAAATTACAATCCAAATAAACATGACAAATGACAGTACATACTTAAATCCAACATACATCGCAACATGAATACCTTATATATATATATATATATATATATATATATATAGTAAGTATATACTATACTACATACACATATATACATGCTAAAGTACCTATTTAGGTAACATAGCGCCATGAGCCTCACTCGCCTGAAGTGCGACAGCGCCATGCTCTAGCTTGAAACTAAGCTTCCTGGAGACGTATAGCGGCGCCTGAAACATTTGGACGATTTAGAGCGCGGCGAATTAGTGTCCAGAAAAGGTTGGAGCTCACCCAAAAGCTGGCCAGAGTTGGTGCGTTGGTCGAGTTGACCGTGCCCCTTTTATTATAGGCTGCATACAATGGAAAAACTTGTAATACTATATAAAGCATCCTAAACATTGACTGAAAACTATACTTACATGTCTTTAACCAGAAGCCATTACTAAAAGACTGTACGTTCTTCACTTCACTGTAAATTATATGAAAATCCTATACATGCAGTTAGTGACAGATAATCTGGATCAAGAGCGTATTAAGAATGCCTTCTTAATACACTCTTGGCTGGATATAATAAGTCATTAAAACGGGCATGCATATCCATTCTCTTGATTTCATTCAATAGCTCAACTTGGTTTATGCATGTGACAATTGCTCAGGTGCAAGTAGCAAGCAGTTTGAAGACGAGCTCGTGGAGGCTGTTCGACACACACTATTGATGGAACATGCACAATGCAGTGAGAAGCAATAAACTCACTTTCACTATGTGGCAGCAAAAGTTTGTGCATGCCAAGCTAAATGAATTTGTATCAGCGTTCACACAAATTCAGGCAGAAAATGAGGGTTTCACCACTACAAAGAGAGGATTTAACCTCCGAGACAACCTGTATAGTTGTGTTAAAACGTAAATTGACCTAACCTAAACATGATTATTAACAATATTGTTATCATGACCTTTTGATTACGGTAGAAATAACAGTAGCGACATATGTCAAAGTTTAGCATTAACTATGTTTGCTATGGCTTTCTTTGTTATCTAAAACAGTATGAAAACAGTGCATTGCAAAATTGAAGTAAAGCACACCGTACTTTATAGCGTATAAGATGCACATTTTTCCAAAAAAGGCTAAAAAAAATCGCTTTCTTATACGTGAAGTTGCGATCTCCCACAGGCTAATGAATTTCCCAAGCGGCTTACAGTAGGCTACTAGTAACTTCTACCTAGACCAAACAATGAACCTTACAATACAAGTACAGGTACAACACCGATTTTCCAAACACTGATGGCCGCGTAACCCCGTAACCGCGTCGCCACGTGGGAAAATCGGTGTTGTAGCTGTATAACAAGTATTGAAGCAGCCATACTACGTGCAATCTCTACTTCTTAGTTTTTCTTATCATTGGTGCGTGTGATATCTTAAGCTCCACATCTCTGCAGCCTCTCGCACTATGATGAATGGTTTTTGTTGCTACTGCTAGGTTTCTCTTGGTCAAATAACTCCTCAGAGATGTCTCATAGTTTAATGAACTCAGTTTACCTCCGGCTCGAGCCTTAAACTGTGAAAACAGTGTCTCAACAGCACTTCCACTAATTCTCAGTGGTGATATGAAGTTATTTGGGTGCCTTTCCATGAAACTTGAAACCAAGCCCGTGAAACCAAAGTACATCACTTTGAAAAGGTCCCATGTCTGAAAGAATAGGTAACATAATAGTTTATTTCATAAATAAGCTCACTGTGTTCTCCCACTATGTCCCACTGGCACAAACACTAGCAGATAGTGTTTTCCCCCACACATGGCCAACTTCTGTCATCGTGAACGCTACCATTACCATTATTGCTACAATTGTTTTATCATTATGTATGACTTCGTTTATGTGTTCCATGTTTTCGATGTATATTATAGCAATATTCACCTGCCAAGACAAGAAACGTCTTTCTTTGGGGCTTGTCATGTGGAATGATTCTTCCCTCTGTTGGGAAATCTCATCTGCAAACAGATAATTATTAAATATTCAAGTTATTGCCACAAAAATAGCAATAACATAGTTTGAATCTCGTTTAACACGTTACCAAGCGAAACACAAGTATACTCGTTCGAACAAGCAGAACGCACGCCTGCGAAACATGAGTGCACTCGTGCTAACATTGTCAAATAGACCGCCGCTAAACTTGGATTATCATCGTGGTAAATATAGTGACACTCAATAGATGGGACTGGCTGCGAAAATACCAACTGATGTAGTTGTTGGCTTTTCAGGTTAATATTTCATGTTCTTGACTTGATCACAAATGCAAACAGATATGTACACCACATTTATAATAAAGTTTAGAGATATAACAGTATAATTTACAATGCTGTTCCTATTTACAACGAGGTGAAAACTCGTTGTAAAACATATGAGAATATGCGATAGATCCAATCGCTATTGATCCAATGTTAACAAGTCGGTGTTAAACGTGTTTTAAAAAACCGCTTATAAATAGATACATGTAGAGATACGTTATTTTATGTTAATGTTATATACCAAATATTACCTAGCAATGTCTCTAACCAGTCTTCAAAAAACTGGTAGCCTTT
This sequence comes from Priapulus caudatus, assembly GCF_000485595.1. Taxonomy (NCBI): domain Eukaryota; kingdom Metazoa; phylum Priapulida; class Priapulimorpha; order Priapulimorphida; family Priapulidae; genus Priapulus; species Priapulus caudatus. Next base: position 40,297 of record NW_014577720.1, read on the forward strand.
TCTGATGTTATCCATTGTTTTAGGATGGTTCCTGTCAATGATTTCATGGCTCAGCAGACCATTTTCGAATACGAAGTTGCAGGCCTGTAGGTAGTCTCTGGTCATTATGGTAGTTGCAGCATTGGATGGCTGTGGCTTGTCTGCTGATAACGCATGGTGTGCCAGTTCTGCCAGTACTTGCTCTTGCTGGACATAAAAAATATCACTTATGAGGAATTTCACACTTAATTATTAAGATGGAAGGCTTATATTACAGTTAAGAAATTGCATCTTTTTAGTTATGCAGACACATACAGTATAACCTTGCAATACCACCTCGATAAGGACTTGGGAAATATTAGCGTTATAACGAGGTATCGCAATTGCAGTGTAATATTCCCACTAAATAGCTCCCAGTTGCTAGAAAACCAATAAATATTTAAATAAACTTTGTTTGATGGGATCTGAGCGATCTAGAGCTATGGATTGGATGTGGGATCTGATCTATAGCAAATGAGCAGCCGATACCGAGCATCACTCTCGATGGCGGTATAATGAGTGTATTTTCAATGTTTAGATAGGATCGTACATAGTTATAATGCTAGCCGTTGGCGATTAACGAGGGGCCATATTACGTTCAAATAGACACAAAAGATCTGTACACTAGCATTTACCAGGCGATAAGTGAGATTGGCAGTATAACAAGGTTTTACTGTACAACTTTATTTGGTGTATAACAATGTCTATGGCATTAATGCTATTAACTAAATTATGCACCTGCATCACTTTAGCTGGACGAACGTTCAACTTGGTCCAGGCATCCCTTTTGATAAAGCTCTCCTGTAAGGATGGCACCTCTCTCGAAACATTTCTTGCTCTGCGATCTTTATCTCGCTTCCACATGTCCTCAACAGCCTCCCAGCCAAACACGGGGCCTCCTAGGTGTGTCACAAATCCCCTGCTTCGCCCAGTGACCGGCTTGGATTGCCAAAGAGCATTGATCATGTTTTTCAACTAGAATAACACGGGAAGGATATGAAATTAATAATATGATTATATTTATTTGTAATTTTAGATAAAATTAACAGTTTGAGTGTTTGCACTGTGCACAGTTCTAAGCACATCTAATCTGGGCTTCACCTTAACACTACTTCATTTAACAATGATTAGGACTTTATGTTCAATCATGGAAGGGGTTAATCAGAATGAAATAAAATAAATGAAGAGCTACTGGCACATTGTTAATGTGGCTGTTACTTATTTATCATTAATGTTTTCAGGCTCATAATGAGTCATAGTTTCATGTTTTGAAAATAATTTAAATTAAACCTAGTTCTTGAATTTCTCACACGTTTGTGTACATCAGCTATCCTTCATAAAAATGTATCATCATAAACCTCCAATTGCCATCAAAAATATTTCACTGAACCCATTGTGGTGAAAAAAGAAAACTAACAAACCTGATGTGAAGGACAGATAATCCAGAAGACAGGAATGTCCGGTTGAAACCAATTCCAGAACCAAGAGGAAACATCGTGAGGATTTGGTACGGGTTGGTCGCTCATTCCATACGGCCCTTTTCCTGCACCTGTCACATTCTTAATGGTTGCTAAGTTAGTACTTGCACCATCGCACACAATACTGTTCACAACGAAGCCATGTCTATGGAGCAGACGCATTGTGTCTTGAAGACAGGCAATGATGTGGGATGGTTGCTGGACACCTTCCGACGTGTAGTATGGCCCAACAAGGTCGAAATCTGAGGTGCAGTCTCGCCACAAAAACTGCAAACAGTACTTGGCTTTTTGTGTTTTCACTTTTGGGTCTATTGTTGTGTAGATGTCATGCAGACTGCTCAGGTCATTCAGCGACATAGCCAAGCCGTACACCTGCTGGCTCTTACTGTTCCACATGATTTTTCCGATTACTTTAACTTCGTCAAAAATTAACACGCCTTCCTGCTGAGGAATCCTTAGTTTTGCTGCGCTGCCGGTGAGAGCTGAAGTCAGTTCTTCTTTTATTGTGTTGTACCGGCTAGCTTCTTGCTTGATGTGGCTCTCCCATGCTTCAGCTCCAGGTGCAAATAACTTTGCGCCTGTAAAGTCCTTCAGCGACCTTTCACTAGGGAGCTGCATTATGCCTAGCTCTTTGAGGGCATTATATGCTGAAGGACAGCCAACGTAGACCGCAAGAGCTGAAAACAATTTAAACTGTTAAAAAAGTTTTAGCACTTATTGTCCAGGGGGGGTCAATTACTGGGGGGGTCACAGTAATATCCCTAGCTCCTTTCCCACATATTCTTTGTTAACATTCACCTATACTTACAAACCCCACTGATTCCATTCTCAAATAATGTGAAAGGTAAAAATTAAGTTAGGTCTGAACCTTGGCGCTAACGGTTGTCCAATTGGCAGGGACAAGTGAAAGTCTATGTCAGTCAAGTTATTCTCTCGGCTAGTTGCTCTATCCGACAACTAAAATATTTCTAGTTGTGTTATATTCTTTTCACATCTTTTGAGCCAGGGCGCTGTCGCACGACATTCTCGCATTATATTTCCGAAGGTCGCGGAATAAACGCTGACGGTAAAACCCGTGTTACCCACGTCTGTGGCTGCGTACGTGTCGGCTGAATTGAATTGGGGGGGGGGCACGCAATTTTCAGTCTTGTGGGGCATGTTATTGAATATGTAGGGGTGGGCACGCACTGCTGGTATCACAGAAAGAGCTATAGCAAAACTCTTTCCGTAGATTGTGGAAAAGCTGCAACCGAATGACACACGAGTGTTCCATCACGCAAAAATAAACGTTGTGTGAATCTCACTAAGATTTGCTATGTATATACTGTAAATCGATATGCACTGAGCCAAAAATGTCGTGCACAGAGCCAAAACACCTATAGATTGAAAGTGAATTTTGGACAAGTAAAATCTAATTTCGGACAAGTAAAATCTAATTTTGGACAAGTAAAAATTGCTCCTTGTTGCCCGGCAGGACAACTAGATCTAAAAATAAGCGCCGAGGTCTGGCACTCAATTATGATCATTGAAAGTGAGGCACTGTCATTGTTTTAAGTGTTGGTTCATATAAAAACTCACCCATGCGATAGGTTGTAGCACTCCACGTGTTAGTCTTCTTGCCAGTAACTAAAATATTATAAAATATAAAAGTAAAAAATCCATGTGTATAGTTGAATGCCATTGCTTAAAATGACAAGAGCTGAAACCGAAAAATACTTTTAAGTTCAACTGAGTGATGTGTTTGAAACCACAGCATACCGTGCCATTATAAACTGATAATAAAACACTCTTGAAACAGTTAGTTTATTGTCAAATGGCAATATTACATAGTTTTTAGTAAATAAAAGTGCAGATATGTATGTCAAAGTTATGCTTACTGTTTTTTGCTTGATGTACAAGAAATTCTTTTCGGTTCGGAGTCAGCTGTCCATGTCTCTGCGCAGAGAGTCCGCAACAAGCTTTCCTGCACTAAGTTCAGCTTCCTGGTATAGTTTATCCAGTTCATTGCGATGCCGATAATGTCGATGATTCGATTGCGATAATGTCGACCGCCTTGCTGATTTCACCATTTTGGTTGTCATTCAACTGTAGTCTCATTACCGTTAAACGTTTCTGAATTTTCTTCATATTCTTTTCCAAAGTGTTGGTTCTGGTCTTGCCTCTTGCACTTCTAATTCGTCTACTTTGTGGACTGAGGTAACACTTTGGATATTTTGAACGTGGATGCTGCCTGGAACGCTTTAGCACCTCACCACCTTCTTCAGTCTTACGGCGAACTCGCTTCAGCGTACGAAGCGTTGCTTTGCATTGACTGCAAAAACCATGTCCCCCACGCTCTTGTCTCTTGGCATTTGAAGCAGGGAGGTATATTTTCTTACACCGCTTACTCATATAACGTGTCATGCTGGACGGCGGCTGCAGCTGTTTAGTGTCATAGCCGATTTTCAAACTACTATACGTTTCCGTCGGTATTCCCCAGCATGATACATACGGAAGGCATAGAAGCTCTGCATTTTCTAGCAGCCGATCTTTATTTAGAGTTCCAGACACAAAAACTTCCTCCGACTTGCACTTGTTATCAAAAATGTACACATCACACAGACCACTGGCACAAGTGTTGATAATGATTTTTCTTGAATAGGAAGGTAACCCTCCTTCTGAAACAATGTCAGCTAGTTCTGGTGTCACTTCTATGCATACATTTCCTGTGGTGTCAGTCAAGGTTTGGACTCGTACAGGCTTGAACGCCAAAGCCGCTTCTACTAACCGAACCATGTCTGCAGCCGGTGGTAAGGCTGTGTATTGCACTTCATCTTCAACTTTTTGCCGTTTAGCTGCCAACCGAGGCGATTTTCAGACAACAACATCATGAGTCTTTGTTCGTTTAATCGGGGTAAGTCTGGGCATTTCTTTTTTGCTGGCAGTGCTAGTACTTGCTACAGGAAAGAGTTTCTTTCTAGGTCCAGCACTCTGGCGAGGTAGTCCAAGTTTTGGAATAGCTCGTGATACTGAATGTTCTGCCATTGCACTCACTTCACACGTTATACAGGAAAGTTGTAAATTGTAGTCGCAGTCGACGCAGATGAACACAAACAAAACAGTTTATGGCAAAATGGCGATGTATTGTATGGCCTACCCAAAGTTCATTGCGCTATATCATGTATAGACTGCCACAATTCAATGCCAACTTCACGAGTGAAATCATCAAAATGAAGTCTCAACATATGTACACACAGCACAATGCACATGGTAAGAAGATCAACTTTACACACTTAACGAATATCTCACATGCTCTGTGACAACCAGATAACAAATACGATCTCTACTACTTGTACCTTATTTGAACGATTTCCCCGTTCCTTACAGTGAAGGTCACATGCAGGCTGTCCAGCCTTTCAATGACATAATCTTCCTCGCCCAGTTCACACAGCACTTGACTATTCATCTTGAACCTCGGTGATGTTCTCCCCATTGAAATTTCAACAGTGACGGTCTCACTAGAATAAGGGAATTTTTTGTAAAACACCTACTGAAACAACATTTCACTCACACAGTGACGTTACTGCAAGCATTTCAACAATCTCCATATCAATGATTCGGTTGTAAAAACATATTGCGTCTGTGTGTTTAAAAGCACAATAACAACATCTACTATCACTAGATCAATTCTCTACATACCCGTCAATATCAATGGCTGATACAACTCCTTGCTGCTCGATTTCTTCGTCCAATGCTGATGTCACCTGAGTAAAAAACAATTGTTCACGACACAACTACAAAACATGAAACAAGCACATTGATAATTTGACAGTCGCACTGATCTATGACAGATATATTTGTCAGTACACTATCCGTGAATTTTAAAACTAAACATCACTAGCCCATACCAGCACAAGTCATGAATAACACAAGGTCATCGAGGTGTCTTGTCCCAATACTTATAAATCCTACATGACTAAAAGCTCACCTCTATTTTTGTCGTTCTTGTCAAATTCGCTTCCTTACGGGAACCGAATTCCCCAATCTCCAAATCTTTGATGGTCACAACATCGCCTTCCTTCACATGAAGTTCTTTCGCTTGTTCTCCCCACAGTTTGATGGGTAGTTTCCGTGGACTACCTACAGCACCTATGCTGAACTGAGCACGCTGTCTCTGCTCGTTGCTTGGTCCTGCAACCGCCTCTGTTACAACAACCTGCAAAACACACAGACACACGACATGTAAATGCAAATGGCAATTGAAGAGAGACCAATACAGTAGCTCGCATAGTGGCATATTTTCTCAACGAACTCTCTTTTCATAGCAAACACCTTGCACTCCTACATGCATGTACGATTGTCATGACATTTTCATACTTACATCACTAACAGTGCCTGATACACTCATTCGTCGTCGCTTCGGTGATCCGAGTGCTTCATCAATGGAAAGTTCAGGACCACTCTCAAAGTCCTGCACCATCTGTCTATCGATGGCGAACTTCCCACAAAACATGATCTAAGCATGAAAAAAACATTCATATACAATTCATATATACAATAGGACATAGACATTTATTTTCCATCGACACACAACTCACGCATGTCATTCTATCAACATACGTGTACATCAATATGGTAGGTAATACATCTGTACATAGCGTAGACTGATCCGTTAATGTGAAACTGTCTTGTCTCACCCTTGGGCTCATGACTTGTACAAACCGCCCAGCACTAAATCTGCTCAGAAACTTCTCACTGAAGACACTGAGATCAGTTCTCTGACTGTCTTCAGTGAGAAGCGGCACGTTCCAAAATGCCACATTCTTGCCTCGCCTGGGTTCTGGACTGTCGAGCACATAAAACTTCACTTTCAGTAGACTCATCTTGATACAGACTTCCAAACAACTGCCGATAGCATACACCCAGCTCCTCCTTTTATACGCGCTTGCCATTTCGGTCCCCGTGTTTCCTATGGGAAAGCAAACCTTCTCCAACCTCCACGACATTTCACGCTAATACCTACACGGCCTCAGCTCGCCAATGCAAACCTGACTGCTTGTGATATTATGTAATGGAAAGCTAGGCTGTCAACGGCTGCCGGCGTTTCTATGATTGCGATTTCACACTCACACGAATACCTACATGTTCTCAGCCCTAGTGACGCAGACCTGACGGTCTGCCTACCTGCTTATGTAATTGATACTAGCCGGGTCAACGCCCGATCGCTTGCGCACGCATCTAGCCAACGCGCCGCGCCACTCTCACTCATTATACGCCACAATTCAAAGATTCTTTATTTACCCTCTGCCCACCCTGATTTTTTACGTTAGGTAGCTACGCAGATATTTTTTTTTCTCAAGTAAAGAGATGAACTAAGCTATTGGTACTTAATTAGGAAATGAGTGTATCTATCTTGACTATATACATCTGCGATTCTGCGTACGCTTAAATATATGCCGCCACTAAATTTATAGTGAGAGATAAATGTGTGTAGGCATTGTATATATTTAATGCACAGATATCGAAGGCACTTCATCCTGTCTAACCAAGTAGTGTATTTTATTTCTCTCTAACTATACATATATATACCTACTGTGTAACTATGTTTTGTACACGGCTCGCATGGCACCGACACACACAAACACGCACACACATTCCAACACACGCACACACGCACGCATGCACACACATACTATATACATTTGACACGCACGCGCTCGCGCGCACGCACGCCGCACACGCACAGGACACACACATACACAAATACACGCGCGCGCGTGTCTATATCCGTATATAGCTACATACATCATTTCAAACATAAATAATACATAAATAGTTAATGATATCGAGCGTGATCCACAGTGATAGACTGCAAGCTAGGCCGACTCGTTCGCGACGCGCTACGACGAGTGAGAACATTGAAACCTCTTACTAATTCATTCTTCTCTAAAAATATCATTGTCGCCATACTCTTCATGTGTCTTTGTATTACTTATCGTATCGTATTTATAGTATCTATAATGTACTCATCGTAAAGATAATACAAGTTCTTTCATATTCATACATATTTCATATATATATTAATATTATATACATATTCATAGCATTTCCAGGGTCGTATTATGAATGTGTACGCACACAGGAGGCGAGTTTGAAGTTCCTCCCCCAGAAACTTTTGAAAATGTAGATCGCACGAGCTCGTATTTGACGCACGTTTCAGTAAATGTACAGCCTTCATTCTGACTACGACAATTATCTTTTTTAGTAGAACTATTCTCGTCATGAGCAACAACATGTGACCTAAAGATCACTATAACTAATCATGTCATTTCCGTTTTATTATCATTCAATTCATGTTTAACTAACGCACATAAACTGTCTTTCTCTCTCTTCCTCTCGCGTCTACGTGCGTGCATCACTGATCTCTATAATATAATCGATTATTTGATATTGAAATTGATTATATTTATAGAGATCAGTGGCGTGCATGCGTTCGTGAGTGCGAGAGCGTCTGCGGGTGGCGAACGTGATTGCGCTAGAACTTTTTTAGCACAGCCCACTATCGCGCCCAACACTATAGTGTCACGCATCGGCGCACACCATCTAACCGTACACTGCCTGACTCGATTTACTATAACGGCCGTGAGTCACTGTACTACTATAACGGCGGTGAGCGTCGTATAAATAGATGTCGAGTTTTATTTAAGGCCGGACACACCAGGCGATTGCATCGGGCGATGCATCGGCCGATGGCATCGGCGATGGCAATCGCCGATGGCATCGCGCAGTCGTGGACACACCAGAGCGATGCCATCGGGCGATGCCATCGGGCGATGGCATCGCGCAGTCGTGGACACACCAGGCGATGCCATCGAGGCGATTGGCATCGGCGCATGGCCATCGCACGATTCTTGCCCGCGCGCAGCTGCGCATTGGCCTGATGGAACTCTGATTGGCTGATGAATTGTAAAATCGCCCGATGGCATCGCGGCAGTCGTGGACACACCAGGCGATGCCATCGGCGTGATGCCATCGGCCGATGCATCGGCCGATGGATCGGGCCGATAATATCAAAACGTTTTGATCTGTGCGATGGCGGCGATTGAGTGACACACCCAGGCGATTTTCACGCGATGCCATCGGCCGATGGCATCGGCATCTCTGCCTGGTGTGTCCGGCCCTTTAGGTCGTTCGCACTTACCATTGTTGGCGCGTACCCGCCACACATGCTGTGAAACGCGCTGCTCCATCCTCCAGCGCCGTTCCACAGCGTATGCCACATGCGAACTGCATACGTCTTTGATATTTTCTTCCACGTGTGGAAGATTGAGCAGCGTCTGGCAGAGTGGCCTGTGTAAAGTTGATGTACAGGGGGGTGGGGCATTGGTTAAGTTACGTTTCATTGAATATATAGGGGACACCACCGCTGAGATGCAGCCTGAAGGCGAGAGTAAAACTCTCTTAGAATTGTTGAAAAGCTGCAAAAGGGTTGTAGCCTGCTTTGCACTCAATTACATAATTTAACCCATACATCAGGCGCCGTTTTGTGCAGCCGCGCGACTATTATACTGGCAGCTAATATAATGGTATAGTTCTAAAAATATTGTTAGTCCAACAGAGGGGGTTTGCTAGCCCCATCCACCACTACACACGCGCGCGCACGCACGCACGCACGCACGCACATACACACACACACACACACACACACACACACACAGAGAGAGAGAGAGAGCAACGTAAAAACAACGTCAAAATGTCTACGTTAAAACACGTTCAAGTGTAGCTGTGTAGAGACGGTGTGGAACTTTACACAACCACTCCGCAGACGCTGTTCAATCTTCCACACGTGGAAGAAAATATCAAACACGTATGATATTTTCCACACGCCACAGATCGATGTATTTTGCATGTTCACACGCTGTGCAACACGCTGCGCTATCGTCCACGTGTAGTGACGTGTATGTGGTTTCAAGGCGAGGGGGCCACGAGCAGTCCCCACCATTCTGACTTTAAATGCAAGTATCCTTTACCCTCATCCCCAATCAATCATCATATTCATCATAATAAAAAAAAAGATAGCTGTGAATCTATGACACAAATGTTCATTTAATAAAATAAACCAAAATCGCATGGTGAAGATAGTGCGCCAACTGCGTATCTGCATATCTGCGCCTAACAAATGTGTCACTACGCACAACTGAAGTTTATAACCGTAGCAACAGACCCCAGATGAGCTCAGCCGCTCTGCGGCTCTTGTTATTTTTGTTTACTTAAATTTTTAATTAATATTCTAAAATCCATGTACTTTACAAAAAAAGCTTGCCATTTAAAAAAAAAAAAAAAACGATGCTGATCACAAATACAAATGACACCACAAAAGCTGCAGACATGTGCGTCTGTGGTAATAATGATGACTACGAGATGAGAAAAATCTCTT
>NW_014577720.1:50233-52883 GCF_000485595.1 Priapulus caudatus
AGTTGTAAAAGTCCTCCTCGTCGTCGTTGTCCTCGCTGTCGTCGTGGTCGTCGTGGTCGTGGTTGTCCTCGTGGCGGTCGGTGAACTGACTACCGTTTGCGGGTAGGGTGAACTGACTCGCATCGAATTGTTTGTGGGGTGGCTCTCCTTGTGAGCTCGGCTCCTGGTTGGTGCGGCGAGCTACGTAACTGTCGATATGACGTGGTTCGCCGATGTCGCTATTGTCCCACCATATCGTGTCTTCTTTGTCGTAGGCCACACGTTGGTGCTGCATCCCTCCATCATAATGGTGCTGGTATAGTGACTGCAGGTGCTCAAAAGAGGATAGGTGAACGTAACATGTAATTACAACGGTGATTAGTGGCACTTGACAATAGCGTGCTTAAAACAATAAACAATGCATTTAAAATATGTGAGTTTGTGCGTCGTAGCAAATATTGTGCTAAACATAGTGTAACATAGAGTGTAATATAGTGAATACATATAGTGCATTATCGTGAATCATATAGTGTACCTACATGGTGCGTGATACAAACATGTGTTTGTTAATTACCTAGTGACACAATACATCGCACGTACATCATTGTTCTTATAACTACGGTGTATTCTATAGTCTGCAGACCTCTTAGCATAACTCTTAGTTTTTTTTTTTAATTAAAAATGTAGATGAAATGCCAGAAAAAGACAGAAGTCTTAATCATCATTTCAAAGATGATCATCCAGATATTGTTCACTTACGCTTATTTAACAATTTAACCTTAATATTCCCAGTAAGGCTAACGGGCCGGATATCTAGAAAGGGGGCCTTAAAGGGAAGACCAACACCTACACGGGCGTGCTCATGAAGTTCCTGAAGCACTACTCGAACATCCGCACGATGACGATCTTCTAGTAACACTAGAATAATCGACATTCTACTTGTACAAGGACAACAAATACAGATATATATATTAAAACAGAAAGCACTTGTATACTTACCACTCCCCCTGGTGGTTCTTGATAAAAATATAGATGAGGGACAACAAACAGATGTTTTAATTTATCATTAAATAGGACACTTACTTGCTGAGGTAGATTAGATCGCAAACGAGTCGGACTTCAAAATTATGGATTATCTTGTCCTTCATGAGCTGGAGCTAGTGCTGCTTGTTTAAGAAATGGTAGAACTAACATGCCAAGCAGCACCTCCCAATCAACACACGCCACACCGAGACTTGGAACGTTGAGACCTAAAACAACAAAAATGGTCCTCCTCGTCTCGGTGCTCCAGGCTAATCACTAGAGGGACTAGATTACATTCAGATGTTCCCTCTAGTGTGCTGGTCCATTCCCCTGATCCATTACTTCTTGATCGTCATCTTCATCTTGCTGGTGTGCGTGCTCAAGCTCTTGATGGTGCTCTAGAGGAATCTCAGCCAGTTGGAAAGCAGCAGCTGCGGCTTCTTGAGGGGCATAGTTGTCTGCCAACCAGAGGTTAATGTCCATCTCACAGTACTTGGCGTTCTCCCCCGTCGGCTGGACCTGCAACTTATTCGAGAACGCCAACGGGTAGACGTCCGTCGCCTTCGTCGCCCAGTAGTTCTCATTAAACCCTGCAGTTTCGAAGTTGGCGCCCCCGGACGTCACCACCTGATCCCAAAAGTCCTTCTCCCACTCCCTCTGGATCATCAGCAAATTGTCGTCGAGGTTGAGCTGCGCGGCCCACAAGTTGCATAGAAAGCTCTCGACATTCCTGGCTGCCGGGACCTGCATCGCCCTCCAGGAATTTGCCGCCATGAAGGGCACGCAGGAGGGTATGTGCACGACAGCGAAGAGCCTCTCGCTCGCTTCGCTGGTGTACTGACACGTATGGTTTCTGAAGTAGTTCAATACCTCCGAGTACCACGGTTTAGTGGCAAACTTCGTCATCGCCGCCAGTATCCTCTTTCTGTTCTTCACCTGTCACCTATACGCCGCCTGTTCACCTGGCACGGACCTGGTCACGGCACCAATTGTAATAATGAGTTTGTTACCCCGTGATCGATAGGGTTCTTGCGTATATTATTAAGATATACCGCTGTACGCATTATACACAAATTAGCCAACACTGAAGGTACGTATTTCAAACACACACATATTTAATAGTCGGTAATGACGGTAACATATATATGCCCGTAATAGTGAACAGTAGTGTACAGCTGTGTACGCGACATACACACATGAACTTACATATCTATAGTAGTCTTCGTCAACGGTGAAAGCAGTACGAATATCTCTTGCCACGTTCGTAGTGTCAGAGTGCAAATAGTAGAGACGGCCAGCTATCTTCTCTTCTGTGCTGCGTGCACCACGGTTATATATATATACTGCCCTCCTATTGTCTTAGGTTCTGGTCACGCTGCATGGTTCAGCGGCCTGGTAGCGCCCGAGGTCAGCTGCGCGTTTACACAAAAGGCTTGTCCGTACTCTGACTACTTAGGTTACTATGCAATTATCTTATTTGACTATTTCTGCATTACACAACGACGGTGGCGCCACTCAAAGCGCATGATCTGAGAAGTTGCGCAAAACCACTTTCCAGCCAAGGGCTACAGACCGAGGGTATTTCTTATTTATTCATTTAAAAGCAAAAGGATTGTAATATCTTATAAACGACATATAGTTTCAGTTA
>NW_014577720.1:52908-58461 GCF_000485595.1 Priapulus caudatus
CGGCTCTTGTTATTTTTGTTTACTTAAATTTTTAATTAATATTCTAAAATCCATGTACTTTACAAAAAAAGATTGCCATTTAAAAAAAATAAAAAAACGATGCTGATTACAAATACAATGACACCACAAAAGCTGCAGACATGTGCGTGTGCGTAATAATGATGACTACGAAGATGAGAAAATTATTAATATACCTGTCTGGCATTTTCAGTAGCAAGGCTGCCACTCTCGTTTCTAGAGATGCTTGTAGAAAAAAAGATGCACACGCTTCCTGCAGAGCAACGAGTGTAAGGCCATCTGGCGCTTTCACCTTTGAAAAAAAAGCATGAACTGTTGAAAATTTGTAGACATTTATTAGACAAGTGACAGCAATGATGATGTCACCATAGCCTAGATATTCATGTTATTTGACTTTTTACATATATATATATATAAAATACATTCAAATGTTTCGAAAACATCTGAAAATTTTTAGTTGCAGTACAATTGGTAAATGCAGACAATAGATAATAACATTTCAAAGTGACTGACCTCAACCCACTCCATTGATCCTTTCTTTAGATACTGCTGTTTGACAGTATCATAATCTGCCATCTGCACTTGTACGTATACATTTCCATCCGTTTTTCTTTTCTAAAACGCACTTGTTTTAGCTAATGTGAAATCTTTCTGAGAACTCTCAATGTAAATGACTACAGACAATGCAAATGGCAACATTCGAATTATGGTGCTGTTTTATAAAGTTCTTCCAAAGATTATCAAAAATATAAGAAAAAGCTCATACCTTAGTACATGAATTTCCGACGTCTTTTTTTCTTTTTTCGTTTTGAATTTCTTGGTACTGCTTCCAGTTACTGCTCATTTCTGAATATGTATCCTACAACATTGAAAGTGGTGCATGTGTAAATCCTTTCTTATTTGGAATAGGCAATTCTATACTATATGGTATTGTATAGAATTTCAAATCTGAGATATTCTACAAAATTTCTATATCCAATCCTAAGTTTATCTGCACCTGTGAATAGGTGAAAGGCTCTTAGTAACTGCATTGCATTATATAAATAACGAATATTGTGGCATTGTATTGTATATGAGTGTCATCCTCCATCATAGCAGATATCGGGTGTTCATGATGCTTTGCTGATCATCGTATAAGTCTATATATGGTCGTGAGGGAAAAGAAGTCAGTAGCTGCAGCTCAGGTACGGATAGCGTGAAGGTAGAGAAGTAACCACAGACAAGTGGTAATCAAAGCACTTCAACCATCCGTTGCTGGTGCTATTCAAGCATTCTATGCATTCCATTATAATTTGTAATACTATCAACTCAATTAATTGGGACCGTATTGCATTTAGTATAATTATATCGTCCCTGAACACACATGCGTTATTCTATCTATTCTACGTATATCAGAAGGTCCTCTATATACATGTATACGGACTGCTTCAGTCTACTGCAACAACAATACATACAACAACAATAAAATACAGTCGCACAGTCGCATAGTACATGCGACAACCATGGCTGGCATCGTTGAAATACGCGATGCGGGCTATCGAACAGACTACAGTCGGCAGCAAATAATCAAATATTCATGAGTCGTAGTAAAGCCATAGTAAAACTAGACAGTCCGACCATTCACTAGTCGGTTAAGCGTCCGTAGTAGGCGCGGCGTCAACAGTGAGTGGGTGGAGCGTGGGGAAAAGTGGGGGGACGACATGGGTTGGAGAGGGATGCTCTCAGGTTGGGGTGGTGTAGGTGCACATGTGAAGACGGAGCGTTGCGGCGTGGGTATAGGTGGTTGGATCGTAGCTGTGGTGGGCTGAAGGTATGTCATAGGCCGGCGCACGGGCACCACCGCAGCGAAGACGCTGCAGACGCCGTCACTGTGGATCTCGCGGCGCGTGAGTAGCATGCCGAACGGCGACGGCACTTACGGTACAGAAATATCCCACCAGCGGCGCCAAGGACGCATCCAGCCAGTAAAACATATAGGGCGGTGTGGTGGGTACCCGTGTGAATTCTCGTAACATCCCATTGATCGAAAAGAGCACTATGTGATGGGACCTGTTTATTGTGTTTAACCGCTTCCATTAAATCCGTAAACTCTAAATCATAGTCTGCGTCTGCGTATAATTTCGGCGGAACTATCGCGTGAGTGACTAACTTAGTAAAGTTAGCGGGTGACCCGGAACCAAGTGCGTACAACTCATGCCATATGTAGGGTAGACCTTGCACGAGTGGTTGAATAGTAGGCATGGTGTCGGCCGTGTCGATTTGGGTTTGATGATAGTAATACGCCGGCAAGGAAAAGTAAGGTGTTTCGGCTTTACATCCTGATTGTAATGAAATGAATTTCTGTGATGTAATGGTTGATTCTTTAACAGAGACATCAGAGCGGGCGTGCGGTTGACATGAAATGACAAGTTTCATGGGGAATGGAGTAACGACCAGCCATTTACCATCGACTAAGTAGCTTGCCGATGGGCGGGGTTTCTTATAGAATCGTACCACAAATGGTTTTATTGTATCCTCCAAACGAAGTTCGTGGGGATACTATTGGTTTGGCATTGTCGCGCGCCGCCTCCGCCCCAGAGATTTCCTTGAGAACGCTCTACCGGCTGCAGTTCTTCTCGGATCATCTTCAAATTTCGCACGAAGGTGCGTTATCGTAAAGCGAAGACGCCTATCGTTTTTGGTGTGGGCGGAGTCATCGTTGCCATGGCAACAACATTTTTTGTCGAAATATTCTAGAACCTAACCTCTGCACTGTTTACCCGATTGTCAGGAATTTTAAATTTGTATTAACCCTAGAGAACCCAAGACACGTTCTACCATTGTGAAAATTATTTCCTCTTGGTAAAATAATCTTTATACATCGTTAAAACACAAAACCAAGTTTTTTTTCGTAAATTTGACCATTGACCCACTTTTTGACAATGGGTCAAATATGACCCATTGGGTCAATGTGGAAGTTGTCTCAAGCCAAGTCAAGTCAATTCAAGTTGTTTATTCAACATGATATTCTGTAAAACAGTTTCTCTTGTCATTGAAACAAAGAGGCACTTTACATTTTTCGCAGTACGTGTCTGACTTTAGCGTTTTACAAAGTGCGCAACGGCGGCGTTTCTCATCTTTCAATGGCCAGTGGCCGAGGCCATCACGGCGGGCATCATCGCTTGGATGAATCCGAACCATCCTGGGTGGCCGGGTAGGTGTGTCATCCTCATCAAGTGAAGGCCTTCCTCGCTTCTTTGCCAAACCCATACCAGCTTCCACCAATCCCTGGGCAACCAAGGCTTGAAATTGTCGTAGCTTGAGTACCGACTTGGCAGCAACCCCTAAAAGCCGACAATCCCGCCTGTACAGAAGCCATGCGTTGATTACTCCAACTGAGACAAAGTGCCAAAAGAGAATTATGTACCATCTGCGAGACCTGATTGAGAATTTACAGCGAGCAAGATGAGCATCGAGCATATTGACACCGCCCATGTAGGTATTATATTCCTTTATGATGAATGGGCGGTCCACATTGGCATAGTCTTTCTTGCTTTTATCCCATCGATGGGCTGCATCTACTGGCTCTGACCCAGCGTAGGTTGACATGAGAGTTACTGCCTTGGTATCTTGCCATTTTAGGCAGACGATGTTGTGCACAGTATTCACACGATAATCATATGACCCTCGTCCTTGCTTTGCGATTTCCTTGCCACCGATCAACTGGCATTTGGCGAGACGATTCTTTCGAACAGTCCCAGTGTAGTGGAAACCCAGTTGCTTCATCTTTACGAGTAGTCCTGCTGATGTGAAGAAATTATCTCCAAAGACCTGGTAGTCCTTGTTTGTTGGAAGTGTTTCACAAAGTTTCACAATGACATCCCCACCTAATCCTAGTTCACTTGCTTTAGTCTTATTACCACCGTTCCTTTGGTAGATGTCAAAGTCATGTAGTAATCCACTAACAGAACACCTTGCCCACACCTTGAACCCCCAAGGATGAGGTTTCCCTTTTATGTATTGTCTGATTTTACTGAATTTGCCTTTGTAGGGAACCATCATTTCATCAATGGATTGTTGTTGCTTTGGAGTTACTTGTATGCACTGTTCACGAAACATGTTGACAAATGGCCTTATTTTCCACAGTTTGTCTTTCCTATCATCATCTGTAGCTGCCTCATTATCCACAAAGTGAATGAATGTCAGTAATGTCTGAAATCTATTTCTACTCATGACATCTGCCACTGGCCCATATCGAGACTCATTCTCCCAGTACATTCTCACCGATGGCATTTCAACTACTCCCATGCGGAAGTAAATGCCTAAAACCAATTCTATTTCTTTTACACATGTGCTGACACACTTTCCGTCTTTCTGTACACTGTACCTATTGGTGTATTCAACAATAAGTTCCAGCATTTCGTTGGTGACAAATCGGCGGAAATACATCAGTGGGGTTTGCAATATCCCCCTTGGGTCGGTTGGTTCCAGAGGCACTCCCTGAAAGTTTATTTCAGGTGGACGAAAGTCTTTTTTTCCATTGAAAGTCTTCTATTGTTATTAGGCGTAGCCAGCTGAGCCAGCGGTATGCCGTCATCACTGCTAGAATCGCCTCCATCGCTGTCAGCGATATCATCAACACCAGTTTCAGCAACATACGGCTCATCGGAATCTTTGTCTTCAAGGTCGCTTCCAAAATCACTGTCGTCAGCACATACTTGATCTAATACTTCCTGCAGGGAATAGGTTTTCACACGCTTAGCCATTCTGACTGCAAAAATTCAATAGAAAAAAAGTTATAGTAGAAACCAATATATTGCATATTTTAGCTACCTAAAGCCCAATGTGTCATATATTCAATATATTGAATATATGTCCAAATATATTATATATATATATATATTGTAATATATATGTATATAAAATATATTGTAATATATATGTATATAAAATATATATATTGCATATATGGTTCATATATGTGCAAAATTCAATAGAAAAAAAGTTATAGTAGAAACCAATATATTGGCATTATTGCATATTTTAGCTACCTCAAGCCCCAATGTGTCATATATGACCCATGCACTTGAGGGCTCCCCCACGAGTAGTTGAAATCAAAACAAAGTATTTTAAATAGCATATATATGACCTATGCTATCTAGAAAATTACTTGATGTGTATATAATTTATGATGCTTACCTTATCACGCAACAGCAGGTGACATTCAGTGTCCGCAAATTTGATCTGCATCAAATCATGGGGGCTGCCATCTTGAAACTGCTCAAGGGCATTTTAATTCCTCAATTCACCACCAGCTGGCTCTCTTGCGGGGTCAAATATGACACTCTGGGCATTAGTGGTTTAATTTAAACTATTTTTTCATAGGGTTGGCTAACCTTGACCCAAAAAGGGGTGGGGTCAATTCTGACCCCGTGGGTGCTCCAGGGTTAAAATTAAAAATTTTAAATTTAAAAAAAATTAAAATTTTATATTTGTATTATAATTTGCATTTAAATTTATATTTAAATATATGATTGTCATCAAATATATATATAT
>NW_014577720.1:58471-63907 GCF_000485595.1 Priapulus caudatus
CAGCCCCTAATTGACCTAGCGCGACCAAACTTGGTATGCTTACACATCTTGGGGAGAAGGTCTGTCGCATACCAAAACCACCACTGCCCTTGACCTTAGTTCGACCTTCACCGTCGACTTACATTCCTCTTCAGCCTCCTAGCAAAACCAGATTCCATATACTTGCACATCTGAGGCACACCAGTTGTCTAACAAACCTTTGTCTTTGTGACTTATTTAACTTTAAATATCTGCCTTCTACGTCCTTACAGAGATATTCCATTCATACTAGATCACGGGGAATACATGTAGTTGGCGACAACTGCTCGTTTCTAGTTAATATACATATTTGGAGTTACATCACATGCAAACAATATTTTGAGGTTTTAATGAGAAATGCATGTTAAAATTGATATGCAGTTTATACGTGCATAAGCACCTATACATGTAGACTACTCCAAAATAGGCAGATCCGGCTTTTTGAAAAAAAGAGGGGAGGGTACAGTAAAAAATAAAGAGCACTTTTATAAAAAGATGCCGAAGGCAGCTTATGCGACGTGTCTAAGGCACGTTGCCACTTAGGGGTGGAGGGGGTTAAGGGGACCTCCCCCAAGAAAAAATTTTAAAAGGAATTTTTCCAGAAAATAGGAGAAAATAGGAATTACCCAGAAAATAGGAAAAAATAGGAACTTGACGCCCTGCGCTATATTATTGGTGACTTGAAAGAAAGGGGACAAATATTTTGCTATTGTGCTTATAATACCATTTTCGAATGCAATATAATTTTCTTGGGATTCTTAAAATTATCACATTTATCTTATTAGGTGTGAAGTTATGGCTTAAATATAAACTCAATGCGCCTAGAAATATCCTTAAGCAAAATTAAATACCTTTGCACACCACACAGGATAACGCTTCGGTTAACCTCGTGAGGTCCTTTAGTGGTAGAGGGAGGGTGACTCCGACCTGAGCCCCCTCAGTGACCCGTGTGGCCTGTACGAGAGATCGCACACGCTCCTCCAGCTCGTCCAGGTCCTCTGAGCGCCCGGCCCCTCCTTGTGTCCTCTTAGAAATGTGATAGATATATTACCTGGTGTCTGTATGAAACCTTGTCCACACAACAATTCGTGTATAAACATGTCTTAAATTTGCCTTTAACATCTGAAATACACAAACCTTCTTTTTCCAGCACGATTTCTTTGCCATTCAAGAAAGTCTGATTCCATGCAGTCCTTAACAATCCTTGTTGAGGCCTGCCAGAATTCTTTTGCTGTTGAACATGAGCAAATTATAAATGGTTATTCTATTTGGGTATGTACACAAAAGATATAGGTATGAGACGAGCAGAAGTATGTGTGTTATTACTCATTCATTCAAAGTGTTATAACAGCAAACTATGTGTACATGTACTTGGATGAAGCAAGATATAAATTATTGTTAAAATATTTCTCCAGACCACCATTACCATTAAAATAGTCACTAGGAATTTTTTTAATGTTCGAGGTCTGAAAATATTTTTTTCCACAATGTTTATTTCTTGGCAAATACATATAGTAAAATTGAGAGATTTCAGTCCACAAGAGGTGAGTCATTGAAGGGGAAACCAACACTTATGAATCCTTGATCGAATGCAATACACATTAGGCGGATTTATCCGAACAGTATCCTTAAGGGGGGTTTATGTCGGGCTTGTCGACTCGACTGGAAGCAACTGGCTGCAACTGCAGTGCTTAGGTCGGTCGACTGCGACGCGGCTGCCTGCGACGCAGTGCGCCACTAGTTGCTCGGAATAGAACAGTGGGCAATTGGACGCCACTAGTCGCTGCCGATCGCTTCCAGTTGCACGAAATTCAGTTGCTTCCGGTCAAGTCGGCTCGCAAGCCCGACGGAAGCCCGCCTTTACGAGATATTTTAATGTTCAGAAAGTAGCAAAGTATCTAGTTTCTGTCCAGGGATTACCTTGTGTGGCTTGACAGTCCTGGATCTCCTGGTTCCTTGAGTTGAGGATAACGAATGCCTTCTCCTCACAATTGAGCGATTCAGCAACCTTCTCTGCCACACAGTTTACCGAGAACTCGCCGTCCTTCAGGACCACAAATGTGGTCCGGCATGGCTGAAGCCGCCCATCGACCAAGTCGACGACTTGAATTTTCCTTTATTAACAAAGTATACCTACAGTTGTCAGTTACTGAATATAGAGAATATAGAGAAAATATGTCATGATCAATATGTCACATCTTGATGAACTAAATAATGATGGCGAGACCAGTAAAGGTATATAATTAGGGATGACTATTGGGTGCAATTCTGTTATTGCGATAGTATTGCAATAGCTAAAATACTATTGACGATACTATTGCAGTACTTTCAATACTATTGGTTTACCAGGAAGTTGTAGAATTTAGCAACCATTGGAACAGAATATTGCGTATAACCTGTGTTCCTCATGTCAAGTTACCTCTTATGCACTAGCTAGCTGGTGAGCGAGTTTTCTAATGTAAACTGGGTATATGTGCGTGTAGTAAGCACTATGCTGGTTCCAGTTGTATATATTTCAATGTATGCAGAGATTGTTGAATAACTAGTCCATTGATTCTAATTTGAGACTATTAATAACAATCGATAGTTCAGTTTACTATTGGCAATAACTGTTGATATTCTATTTTACTATCGATGCATTGGCATTATTTGCTATTGAGCCAAATACTATTGCGATGAATCGATAGTTCGATGCATTAATTGTTAGACCCCTATATATAATCCCACACTTATAATGACTATAATGAATTTATTACAACTTTTAGGATTTGTCCCCATAAGTGACTTGCCAAGAGCTCTTACAAAACTTATCAATTTATTTAACGAATTTAATCTAACGAAAATCCTTATTTTTCAACACAAAGATTTGTAAAACCTTGATGTCGTTCTCAACTAAACTGTATTGCACACTGCATTCGATAGAGCTTCATATACTGGAAGTTACTAACCGTCTAACAGAACGTCTCCCAGGCATTGAAAAGCTTGGTCTGCCACCTGTTAACAAACATCAACAGAGACTTAAGAGCTGTACTAGTCACTCTAAGTTTGGAAATAATTGATAAGAAATCAGATTGTATGCTCAATAATAATTACAAGTCGACGGTTAGTTTTATTTCATTTCTACTTATACATTTATTTACTCTTACCATTTGCAAACAAACTAGTTGGTACTGCCGGAGCCGAGTACTGCACAGGTGCTGGTGCTGGTGCTGGTAGGCCTACATGTGGGGTGGCCTGGAGCGTGATGGCTGTCTCGGGACGCGGCGTTCCCGTCACCTTGTAGTGATTGGTAGGAGACAGCCTCACGCCAAATCCACCATCTGTATCGGGCAACACCGCCCTATTGTTGTCGTCGGTTAAGAAGATCGGCTGATCTGGTACCAACTGAAAAATAATGTTTGTGCGCTTCAGTTGTAATTGTAATTTGTATATCACCATTGATGTCTACTCGATACTATAAGTGTTTCATTAAACGGTTATAGGACAAATACCCCCGGACAATTACCCCCATGCCATTCACCCTCCAGACAATCACCCCTGGACAATTACCCCCCGGCCAATCACCCTCCTCCCGGACAAATACCCCCCGGACATTTACCCCTCCCCCGGACAAATACTCACTTGGTGCTTATTATTCATTGTTGAACAGTGATGCAGGGAAGAGGTCGAGGACTAAGGTGGTAGAGGAGGCGGGGGGAGATGGTGGGGAAAAGGTGGAGGATGAGGGAGAGAATGTGAAGGAGGAGGAGAAGAGGAGAGGAGGTGGAGGAGGAGGAGGAGGAGAAGGTGGTGGAGGGCGAGAAGGTGGGGAGGAGGAGAGGAGGTGGAGGAGGTAGGGGAGGTGGAGGTAGGGGAGGGTGCCTCTACCTCCTACTCTCCTCCTATCACATTTTCCCCTGCTTCTCTCCCTCTTCCCTCAACCACCACCTGCACCTCCTCTTCTCCCACTCCTATTCTTTATCCTCCACTACTTTCTCCGTCGTCCTCTAACTCCTCCTCTAAATGTCCGGGGGGGGGTATTTGTCCTGATACCGATTAACATATATGCACGGTACGGGCCGTTAGAAGCTGTCAGTTCTTGACTAGTAGACGATAGCCTGATAGGTTGTCGATAGAAGGTAAACACAGTTAATGTATATTCATACCTTAAAGACGTTCGCCAGGTTTCTACATGTCACGTCATCTATGTCCATTCCTATGCGGGTTGTTTCTGTGTACAAAATAGCGTGGAACGCCATATATCTTGTATCTTGTAAGTATCCAATGAAGATCAAATATCTCGTCTTATATCTCGTCTTATATTTCGTCTCGTGTTAGATTCCCGCGCGAACTAGCTCTAGCCTCTAGGAACTAGCGCCGGCGTAGCGTTGCCGCTGGCAACGCAGTGGAGATTCGTAAACAGCGTACATAGCGCCATCTGTCGTCGAGTTTGCCAATTACATTGCGAATTTGCGCGAAATCGCAAATAGGAAACGGGTTCCGAAACCCATTTCCTATTTCTCATTTTCGATTTTCAGCTTAAAAATCGGAAATAGGTCAGAAACCCATTTCCTATTTGCAGCGTGAAATGGGAAAACAAACTAAGGGGTCAGAAACCCATTTCCTATTTTCTATTTTCATTTTAAAAATAGGAAATAGGTCAGAAACCCATTTCCTATTTTCTATTTTCACATTAAAAATAGGAAATAGGTCAGAAACCCATTTCCTATTTGCAACGTCAAATGGGAAAACAAACTAACGGTATGTACCGTGATTATCCTCCTTTCAACCGTGCTTATAGACACATTCAGCATTTCAGCGACTTGTGGCACAGTGAAATCATTATCTAAAAATACATTAATTGTAATTAATAGAAACATAAACAAGAGATATTGCTCAGTGAGTAACAGAATCGGTTATAAAAAAATAAGGAATGGTCATAATGTTTTAGACAATATGCGTACCAAATAGCAGTGTGAGTTGTTCCTTGGAGATAGTAATTCTGGGTCTCCCAAGAGCATAATCAGCGTTCTCGTCGTGGTTCATTATTGCTGAGCCGGGTGCTAGATTAACAGGGAGAGGAAGCGGATTGGTCACGCTCGTGTGACTCCACAGGTGCCATTTTGGCTCATGAATTTGGGATCAGAAGTTGTTGGGAATTTTCTTCTTCTTATTTTCTTATCCAATACCTCGTCTTTGATTCCCGCGCGAACTAGCTCTAGTAATTATAGCTCGCGTACAGTTGCCGATGGCAACGCAGTGGGCGGAGCTTCGGGGAACTCCATCGAATGGAGATTCGTATCACCAGAGTTCAGATGAATTAAAAAATGCTGTTTGATGAACGTATGTGTATAAATCATACAGTGTTATATACACTGAATATTGTCCTACTGTATATGGAGCAGGGGCGTAAATCCGTACCGAGGAGTGGGGGGGATG
>NW_014577720.1:63917-67044 GCF_000485595.1 Priapulus caudatus
CTGGAGAACTATAGTCTGTTTTAAATTAAATCTCCGTTTAGCATAAAAGCTTTTATCTGTTCCGCCTAAAATTATTTTATACAAACCGGAGACAAGAACGACACAACAATTATTGAGAATTGTAAACAAGACTGGAGAACTATAGTCTGTTTTAAATTAAATCTCCGTTTAGCATAAAAGCTTTTATCTGTTCCGCCTAAAATTATTTTATACAAACCGGAGACAAGAACGACACAACAATTATTGAGAATTGTAAACAAGACTGGAGAACTATAGTCTGTTTTAAATTAAATCTCCGTTTAGCATAAAAGCTTTTATCTGTTCCGCCTAAAATTATTTTATACAAACCGGAGACAAGAACGACACAACAATTATTGAGAATTGTAAACAAGACTGGAGAACTATAGTCTGTTTTAAATTAAATCTCCGTTTAGCATAAAAGCTTTTATCTGTTCCGCCTAAAATTATTTTATACAAACCGGAGACAAGAACGACACAACAATTATTGAGAATTGTAAACAAGACTGGAGAACTATAGTCTGTTTTAAATTAAATCTCCGTTTAGCATAAAAGCTTTTATCTGTTCCGCCTAAAATTATTTTATACAAACCGGAGACAAGAACGACACAGCAATTATTGAGAATTGATCTAGGCCAAATTATGACAGATTTATTGTGATCAAAATAGACATTAACTATTATGCAAGAAAATACCAGCTTATACATAGTACAAGATGGAATGGAATTTATGCATTTTATCTGATGTCTACTGAATATATAATAAAGAATTGTTGATGACAAGCAACTTAATAATATTTGTGGGGTTAGCCGCCACGAACCATTGAACACACAATCCTAAGGCTACACGTTTGCCAGATGTAAATGGAAAGGTAATGCACACATGAGTGACACCTAGGTGAAAAAGCACTAACAAGCACACCACACAAGATAAACAATTGCAAGCATGAGGGATTACAGTAAAATAAACGATTTGCTATATACAAAAAGATGCTGACTAAGACAAAACAATGTAACATTGACAAAACCTGTGTTGTGCACCCACTAACCAGGAAAGTAATTATGCATGTTACCTACATTGACAAGATTGGCACACAGATGTTGGCTCAAATAATTGTGAGACAGATGTCGCGAACGCGCTGACCTCAGTATAGATGACACTACCATAATATCCAACCACAGTGGTTTGTAATAGTGTTTCCGATGTCGTGAACACACAGACATTGCCCGATACTAAAAAGATGCATGATGCCGCGTACGCGCAGACATCAATGCTGATATTGCACTAAAGCGCGGACTGCTGTTGATTTTCACGCAAATAATGTTTATATGCATCAGATCAAGAGCTAATAATACCTCTTATTAGCAGTATTATTAGCTTAGAGCTTAGAGTATTATTAGCTCTTGATCAGATTTCCACCGACCCATCTGTCTGATCTGGTTGTCCGAATAACCCTGTCGTGCTGACTCTGAGGCAGCTCCGATGTGGAAACTGTGCGACTTGTATCTTGCGGTATCGAATCCGAAATAAAACTGAATTAAATTGACCACGAGATACAGGTAAATTTGGTGGAAAAATGAAAAGAGGGCCAGGCAATGAAGTTCTAACTGACAAATACTCCCTCAAAGATGCGACTGGACAAAAAGATTGGGTAGCCTGGGACTGTATGGTAAGCCTGAAACTGCTTCCAGAACTATGCTTGAAATGACGAAATTCTATGATGATATAGCGACCTACCAAATCCAAAGTGACCTGGTCAAATTGAATAACATTGTCTGGTGATCGACCATCAACCACAATCTCTCCAATGCGAAGAAACCCATGAAATGCCAACAAAAACATAGCCTGAAACAGTTTGACCTGAAAAATTGAAGACGTATTTTATGAAGACTATAATTTATGTAATATAGCTTTGGTAGCTTTGGTAGCTTTGGTAGCTTTGGTAGCTTTGGTAGCTTTGGTATGATTGGTAATTGAGTGTTCGAAACTTTATTTTTCTGACAGGACTGGAGCAATTTTGACACTAAAAATGAATTGGTAGGGTCAGATAATTGCTGCAATTTATGAACATAACTGATCGCCATCATGTAAGATGCAATGCTTGACGGAGAATATCTCAACGCTACTAAATGGGAGATAAACAGAACCAGGGTAGGAACTGATATAGGTATGGAATACGCTAATGAGTGACCAACACAGAAATCACGCAACAATGTCCATGCCCTTTGTTACGATCGGGTAGAGGACTGGGCTAATACAGATTGCAGCAGCTTGTCCAATACCAGTCCTAGGGTGGCGACACTGGTAGCGGAGGGATGGATACTGGTTCCAATGCGGCTGTCGGCTGAATCTGGCGAAAACGCAGCATCTGTGAACGAGAAAGCGCATCGGCAGAAGAATTGTATATCCCTGCAATGTGGACTGCATGAAATAAAATATTATACCTCAATGTTAGCAGAACGAGCTGCCTAATGAGAAACATAACCTTGTTCTCGTTACTGGTTTGCCGATTAATAACAGAGACCAAAGCCTGATTATCCGTTTGAAAATATACGCACCGATTGGAAAATGTGGGGCCCCAAACATCAAGTGCTAAATCAATAGGGTACAGTTCCAACAATGTAATGTTCTGATATCGCCACGCATTGTCCCAAGAATCACAGAACCACTGATCACCGAAAACCCCGCCATAACCGATGGCTGCTGAAGCATCCGTAAATAGGTGCAACTGGTGAGAAGTGACCCATCTGTCCGAGACATAAACAATAGACTTCGGCCAATTAAAATTCTGCAAGGAACCCTTTTCCATAAACGCATATCCTTTGGAGAACTGACCTGGTTATTACTGAATGAAGTGAATGTGGTTGTGCTAATGCAATGTGAGATCAAATCATAACTGCGTAAAAAATCACCGAGACAGGGTAAACCCCACAACAGCACGAAACAGCACAGGTGAAAATTGAGAAAACCATTAATAGCTGAACCTACACGATAAACGCCAACTTTAGCTATTAGCTCGCAGTACATGATTAAGCAACTGAGTCGCCTTGTTCTAGCATTATCCTGGGGCAACCTAAACTTCCATACCGTTAAGAATCCAACTCATAAC